>NC_080391.1:27844086-27848754 GCF_028751815.1 Salvia miltiorrhiza
TTTTGTTCAGATCATTCAACCTAATTCAGCCTAAATATTTTTGTAAAATTCATCAAATTACAATAAAATATCACAATTCACAACATAAAGCAATTCAAGCACAAAATAACTATTAAACACTCAATTTCCTATAAAATTGATATCTTAAGAACATTAAAAACCATAGAAACGTGAGTTTTATCATGCCAAAATCTTTTTAGACTATGAACTTAATTTATCCTATAACATACTCCATCCGTCCCGCGAAACTTGATCAATATTCCTTTTCGGGTTGCCTCACGAAGGTTGATCACTTTTCTTAGATTGCAAAAGTTTTTTCCTTTATTCACATTTTCATTTTTTCATCTGCTATACTTAACACATTAAATACTAGCTTCTTAAAACTCATGCCTAAAAGAAAGTGATCAAGCTTCGCGGGACGGAGGGAGTATTGTCTATATGACCTTCTGTGATCGTCGATCACCATACAATATATAATTAAAAAAGAATTCAGACAATATTGCAATATAATTAACAAATAAATATAAAGTAAACTATGTGACAAAATACTTGTTCTCATTAATCAGGAAATAAGGTTATTACAAGTATACTAGTAGCTAAAAACATACTATTTTTCAGTACATATATAACCTTGACACTCTTAAGGTTGGCAATTCCAGGACCTCAGACCTTGATATTAACCACCTACCGCTAGGTCAGTGCACGGACACAAATTATATGTTGCAAAGAAGATTTGAAGACTAGCTAAATAACATTCAAAGCAGCGCTTTGACCACCATAATGACCGAATTAGTAATTGATGTTAACTGATCTCCAACCTTGATTGCCCTAAGGTTGACGATGTTTCTTCAGCCCTTGCTCTTCCGCTTCAACCTACTCAGGGTTGATTTTACACTTCAGATTATCTTCAGAACTGATCATCTTCTTCATGTCCGCCTAAGGGACGCTAACTTCTCAAGTTAGTCCTGCAATTTCAAAGAAGTATCTTTACAATATATATATATATATATATATATATATATATATATATAGAGAGAGAGAGAGAGAGAGAGAGAGAGAGAAAAGTTAAACAGAGAATGCTAAATATTTAGAGAATAGAGAATTCGTGAAATAAAAACGAACAGATCTACAATTTTTACGAACAAATCAATGTACCGCATGAACAGCAATTTGCCCCGGGTTCGAATCCTGCTGGTGGCGAGTTTTTCTCTTTTTTTACTTAATACGTCTGTTCGTTAGTTATGTTGATCTGTTCGTAAAATGTATAGACTTGTTCAAAATGAAATACTCCCTCCGTCCACTAATTCATGACCTAAGGAGGAAAACACGGGTTTTAAGAAAAAGTGTATTTTTATTAGTTGAGTGGAGAGAGGGACCCACAATTAATGTATTGTTTATTAGTTGAGTGGAGAAAAAGTGTATTGTTTTGGGACCCACCAATTAAATATAAATAAAAACTTACTAAAAATGGATAGGCCTTAAGTTGGTGGACGTCCCAAAAAAGAAAGAAGGCCTTGAATTAGTGGACGGAGGGAGTATATAATAATTCTCTGTTTAACTTGACCCTATATATATATATTCAGGGTGTGTTTACTTTGGTAGTAAAATTTTCATTTGAAAATGATGGATAAGAAAAGGTGAGATAATATTATCTTTTTCTCCTTTTTTTATCATGTGTTTACTTTGTTAGAAATAAATGGATAAATAAATTGAAATGTTGGAAAATATTTCCACACCCTCTCAATAGGATAATATTATCCAACATTTGTGAGAAAAAGAGTGAAAAGGGGCTGCCTGAATAAATTTTCCAGCCTGACCGGAGAAAATTATCCATCATAGGAAACATGTGAAAATGATGGAAAATATACTTTTTCTAACCTTTTCTATCAAAGTAAACACACACTCAAGGATAAGTTAGTGAAATTCCTCCTTATCTAGGCTTTGAGCTTTCCAATCGTAATTTTGATTTATTAGACTATGCTCAATAGAGAAAATATAATATCATCCACGTCAATAATTTGACTAGTTTTCAAAATTTGTACATTTGTAATTTTAAATTTTGAAAACTCCCTATGTCATATACATTAAAATTTCATATTTTGAATATGAGGGAGTACTTGTTTCAATATTTTGAAAGAAGAGGTTTGGAGAAATAAAACGAGGAGCGGGCACGAGAAAAAGGTAGAGCATAAGTTATAATAATGGAGAAAGTGAACAAAGGGAAAAGTTAAAAGGAATGTTTGTTAGTGTGTAGGTGTGGGTGTGTGTGTGTGTGTGTGAGAGAGAGAGAGAGAGAGAGAGAGAGAGAGATTAATGGTAGCCCAAAGCACCATCTCTGAGTGGTTTTGTCATATCTTATTCGTTGGAGGGCTGCAATTTGACTCTTTCATCTACGGAAGAATTCAAGTGGCAGAAAGTTTCCACTTATATTCAATCAATGGGATACATTTGACTTGGTCGTTTTTTCCATTTATGGATGACTATTTACAACTCATAGTAATTATTGTAGATATGTTTGGATCTTGATATAAAAGGATAGTAAAGCATCATGTTGATATCCATGCAAGGTAATAAATTTTTGGGTAAATTTGGTATAAAATCATAATAAATTTTTAAATTTTGGTTTTTTCCATAATCTTTCATTTTTGTTTCAAAATTCATAATAAATTATTTTTTTGGAATTTCCCACGATGACAGATTCCAATTAAAAATTTAATTGACGTGCCAATACAATGTAATTACATGAAAATTATGTGACATGACAATCTAATTGCCCCTTGCGTTTTAACGGTGTTTGATCCCGTTAGAGCTGGGCTTAGGGCGGCCGTTAAAATGTGGGGGCGTTTTGCTTCAGTTTTGAAATGTTGAGGTAGTAAACAGCGTCAACCCTGACGTTAAGATGTTAAAGGCGATAGGGGTGTCAAAATTGAGGGGGAAAGTGGTACTTAACCCTTAAATATACTACATCATTCAAGTTCGGCGCCACGTCATTTAAAAAATTCGTCGGAAAGTCACACTATGGGAAATTCCAAAAAAAGTGATTTATCATGTATTTTGAAACAAGAATGAAATTTTGTGGAAAAAATCAAAATTTGAAAATTTATTATGATTTTAAACCAAATTTATTCTAAATTTTTTAACTTGATGGAGTAATTTCTTTTCCATGAAAACTAACACAAATCAAATCATCACTAAAACTGGAGACTTGAGAATGAAAAATCGGTTGGTGTACACAAGTCCAACTCAAATCATGGTTGATAGCATTATTAGTTTGTATTTGCAAGGGAATGTTGGATAGTAAATGGTGGGGTGGGTTTGAGGTTGAAACCTATCACATGCAAATGCAATGGAAGTTGAGGTAGATGACAAGGAGCTTCAGTATAAGTCGGCATCAACTTTTATGGACACCCAATTTTGACGAACCTCATTAGCTTTCCACACAAGCGGCTACGCACTCTCACTCCCCCGATTGCAGCGTGACCACTTCACACACCATCATCCACATGCTCTCTTTCTCTCTCATATTTTCAACAACACTCGTCAGAATCACAGTTTTTCAAATCAACATTTCAAATATATTTGCTCTTGTTTTCTACCGTTTATTTCTTTTTATCGCTTCAACTCGATTTAACAGATTAAATACACGTCCACATAATCTAATAAAGGAGTGTCGATTTCAACTTAATTGCTCGAAACTCTGCATCAACGTATATATAATCGATTTGACGTACTAGTATTTAATTTTTTTTCAAATTACTGAAATCAATTAATTATAGTAGTATATTCTTGTTGAAGTACTTTTTCCCTATTGACTTTTCAATTTTCTCAATACACTATAATATTATGGGACACTGAATCTCATCCCGTATTAAATATTCTTCAAAATTAACAATCTCTCTTTCTTTGGAATGAATAATTTTTTGATGATAATGACTTAGCTTGTAGAGATTTCTCATATAATTTCATTCTTTCAAGTATCGTTAAATATATTTTTTAACATGTAGTAATAAAATGGAATGGGGCCATATTATCAACCTATATATACTAAATTTCATATTTGATGGGCAGTTAGATAATCAAACCACTAACCATTATTAATTAACAAAGGTAGCCACTTCTCCAACTAACCAACAAATGCAGTAAAAACCCATTTCTAAATATATGGAATAATATATATATATATTAGTAAAAAAAGAAAAGGTTATTGGAAATGAAGTGGGTGCAATCTTGTCCTGATTTCCATGCTTAGCAAGGCACCACCTCCAATCAACTTCTGCAAATTTGTCCAATTCTGCGTGATTCCGTTATCTCTTAAAAACGATGCCCACAGTTATTATACATCTGGTCCTAAACCTACGCCCATGCCCATGGCCTCCCTCCATAAGCTGCTGTCTCAAGACGGCTTCCACCCTCGCAAACCCATCAAAAAGGTCAACTGGAAAATTAAAGACGACTCCATCACTCTCCCCATCTATATCTGCCATGATCGCCGGAGCTTCGACTCCTCCTCCTCCCGACCCGCTCCATCGCCGCCTCCGATGCCAAGCCAGTCGCTGACCGACCTGGGCCCGCCATCGAGGACGTCGCCACCAAGGCCATGGTCGCTATCTGAGCGGATATGTCGCCCAGTATTCGCGAGACCCCAGTTTTCGCGCGAGTACTCGCGAG
>NC_080391.1:28153254-28332582 GCF_028751815.1 Salvia miltiorrhiza
AATCAGGGAAGAAGATGTCTCTGATAATTGCTATATTTAATTGCATTCTTCAATATTTTCAGTCATTATATCTATTAATTAGATTAGTAACTTCTGAACACTATGTGTTGGCTCTTTGTTGATGTTTGAAGGTGTGGAGCTGTCGATACAACTGAGGCCTAGACTTTACTAGCCGAGTCACCGTATTATTTCAGTTGGTTCGTTTCTGGGGCGTTTGCATTTTTAAGGGATAATGTGGCAATGAAAGCATCAACGCAGAAATGTGTGTATGAGAATGCCATAGCTAAGGGAAGCAGCGTTGAAATCTGTATGAATAAGCTCTCCGCAGCCAAGGAATTACAGCCCCCCTCCAGCCGACCACCGAAGGGCTCCCCACGGCGGTCGAGGACAAGCTCTTCGACCACGCCGCCGCTGCCAATTCCACCTACGCCGATCTCCGTTGAAGGGTTTTTCTAATTTGATGGGGAGATTTTCATTTTTGTTTAGGGATTTCTTCAATTAATTTCATAGCAAGCTTGATTCCTTAATGTTATTTGTTTACTTTTCTTATAATCTCTACTAATTATGTGCAATTCTTGATGCAAGGGGATACCCATGTTCGATAATCTTACAGGAGTTGATTGATGGAGGGAATTGTTGGTAGGGAAAGCAGACTCCGGTGAAATATCGTCGAAGCATGATACCAGAAAGGGGCTGCTCAGCCTGCTTTGGCGAATCGGTGGTCACCACCGTTGTGTTCTCGAGTTCCATAATCAGAACTTGAGTTTACCAGGCTAATGGGCCTGAAAATTTTAAATAGCAATTCTCATCTATTGACGAGGTTCGATTTAATTGTTGGTGTATGGTACGACGCAGGGAAGTGGAAGATAAATTGGCCAATTTAAAGGATGGACATGGGAGGATAATTCTGAGCTGTTTGGGAAAATGGAGATTCATAATAGCTCTGATTCAGAGTCCTGGCTTACTCAAGCTCTCGTGAAACTTTTGTCCATGCTGACGACGCCATGCTTTATACGCCAGATGCCTGGTCGAGAATTTGGTTAGACTGCTATGGAACTTTGCCTAGCAGGCTGTCATTGTATCGGTTCGCCCAAGCCTTCTTCCAATGGCTGTCAGGGATTTCTTTGTGGAGTAATCTGGTGAGAATGACAGCTCTGCGTGCAGCCGCTCAAAGTATTCAGCCCGGGTCTCCCAGACTGAAGCATGCAGGACCTTACCACACTATTCTGGGTTCTTATTTCTTAGAGATATGGTTTTATATCTCAGTTATGGCATTGTTATAAAATATTTCACAAGTAATAGTGGCAGTCGCGACATAACATTGGAATGACAGTGCTGTCAAGTCTCCTCAGGTCCATGTTCAAGGGGTAGTCATGCTGATAATGGGCAACCATACGAAGAAGCTAAGTTCTTTATTTTCTCAATATTGCATTGAATTTGGGTGAATTAGCCATACTCCCTCTGTTGCTATTTCTATCTAAGTGATGGTTTAATGTTAGTTTAATAGGCTGAGTTGGGGCATAATGTAGTTCAAAATGCATTTGTGTAGAGAGGCTCGCACTAGATTTAATTTCCTATGAAGTTGAACTTGATTACGTTCGAACTCCACTTTTTTAAATCTAAATTTGCGGATTAAATATTAAATCTGACTATTTTTTGATCTGTCTACATCCTGCTGGGATAGAGTGGTTAAGCCCCTAAGCTCCGATTTCTTTTGTGAAATTCAATAATCATTAGATGTTTAAATAAATCTTTGGTGATATTGTAGTAATGATTTCATGCTAATATAACTTACGATTATCCACTGGATAGTGCATCTGAACTTTAATGACTGCATTGGGGTTTGTTTTTATTTTGATCAAATGATCTGTTTTCAAAGTATAATTCTAGCTACTATGACTTAACTGATTCTAAGAAGGTGAACTGTTTAGTTGTGATAAGCATAGAAAAATAAATGCATAGCGATATATTTACATGATCAAAGTTTTGGGTTAATCTTTGCAACGAGTTATTATGGGGCATTTAAATTAACTCCTTATGATTTGGTTCTGATGTTCGTGGGGCCTTATTAGAATTTTGGTGATTGAATTTGAGTTTATTGGTTGGTTACGATGATTTACACCTTGCGACAATACTATGATTTTGCTTTGGTTTTGGGATTGATTTTGTGGGATTCGGACCATCAAGACTAATCAATTACTCTAATGTTTTACAGCACAGGAAGTACATGAATTATAATAAATTATTCCAACACCTGAGTCCCAGGAAGCTCGCCTGCTATTCCGGAGTAATTTCTTATTTTCAGGGCATAAAGTTCTTGGGGTATCAAGCTCGCTGCAGCGCTGATGCAACGTAGGGAGGGAGAGGGCAGTTCATCACCTTGCCACTGTGCTGATGCAGCATCGCATCAAGAACGTCATGGCTATCCGAAAATTTCAGCGCAGCCAGCTCTGGTTATCCTTCCCCTCTGGTAGCTGCGCAGCCAGCTCTGGTTCTCTTTCTCCTCTGGTAGCTGCGCAGCCAGCCCACATGGAACATGTAGGAATTGGGAAGTGACTAGAGAAAGAAACATCATTCCTTTGAACGTCCGATATGATTGGAAGACCTACAGGTACTTCGCAGAACTGAAATTTCTCACTACATGATATTAGGTTACTTCACCGAAGCATGTAAAATATGATCTTAAGTTATTTCATCGAAGCATGAAAACATGATTAGGATTTGGAAAATGTTATACTTTACCACTTAAGAAAAATCACGATTTATATTATCTCTTGAAGGGATTTGTGAATTTTATATTATGTCTTTGAAGCTGCACACCTTCTGCATACGTGCTAGGGCTTGGAACATAATTTGGATAACATACTTTGGGACCATAGAGTCATACTAGCCCTGTCACTAGCATCACAAGTAGGAACACCAATCACAAGCATA
This sequence comes from Salvia miltiorrhiza, assembly GCF_028751815.1. Taxonomy (NCBI): domain Eukaryota; kingdom Viridiplantae; phylum Streptophyta; class Magnoliopsida; order Lamiales; family Lamiaceae; genus Salvia; species Salvia miltiorrhiza. Next base: position 28,156,189 of record NC_080391.1, read on the forward strand.
CACATAACATGTTTATTTTAATCATGCACATGTTACTAAGAGGGAGGGAGTAGGGTATATGTTGCCATCTGTATTTTTCTTGAAAATTTACAGCACATCAGTAATGGTTAACAATGCTGGAAAACCTGCTTCGGCAGAAAATGAGCTTTAGTGGCAATTCAGCCACGCTTCGGAGGGGAAAGCCTTAAGTAGAATTTGGGTCTTCTCAACGCAGTCAGGATATTTATCTCAGCTACCTCTGCGCAGTTATCTCAGCGCAGCTATCTCAGTTATCTTAGCTACCTCAGCGCAGCTACCTCAGCGCAGCTATCTCAGCGCAGCTATCTCAGCACAGTCAGGGCAGTTATCTCAGCTACCTCAGGGAAGCTACCTCAGCGCAGTAAGGACATTTATCTCAGCTACTTCAGCGCAGCTATCTCAGCGTAGCTATCTCAGTTATCTCAGTAGTTTTCAGCGCAGAATGTCCGAGCCGTTGTCAGTTCAGAATGTCTATGCTCCGCGCAGGAATATCGTAAGCCGCGAAAGTTAGACAGGGTTCTTTGATTGTCTATGCTCCGCGCAGGAATATCGTAAGCCGCGAAAGTTAGACAGGGGTGTACCATCTTAAGGGCCGCGATGCGGAAGTGTACCATCTTAAGGGTCGCGATGCGGAAGTGTACCATCTTAAGGGCCGCGATGCGGAAGTGTACCATCTTAAGGGCCGCGATGCGGAAGTGTACCATCTTAAGGGCCGCAATGCGGAAGTGTACCATCTTAAGGGCCGCGATGCGGAAGTGTACCATCTTAAGGGCCGCGCTGCGGAAGTGTACCATCTTAAGGGCCGCGCTGCGGAAGTGTATCATCTTTGTCAGTGCAGGTAGTGCAGCGCAGTCAGCGTGGGGTTGTCAGCGCAGTCAGCGCGAAGTTGTCAACGCAGATCACTTGAGTCTTCCCAGCACAGGTTATCTAAGCCCTTATTATCTTTAATGATGTTCGACGAATCAAAAGGAATAATTGCTATCTCTTTTATCTCAGCTTATTTCCAGCATTAAAATACTTTGTCTTTATCATTTTTGCAAAGATTGACAGTTCTTGTCTAAAAAGTCGTAGGGAATCGTGTATGCTTAATTGACACGGGAGAGCAGCACAGCGCTGACTTCACACCACACACCACTAGTTGAACAATATATTATTATAATATATTATAATAATATATTAAAAATTTCGGTTCGGTTCGGTTCGGTTTATAAACCGCACCATTTTTTCCAAACCGAACCCGAACCTAAAACTGGCGGTTTGAAAATTTTCAAACCAAACCGCACCGTTTTCTCTACATAAACCGAACCAAACCGCCCGGTTCGGTTCGGCTCGGTTTGGCGGTTTCGGTTTGGTTTTGCTCAGCCCTAAATGAGCCTAGTGATGGGGGCAATATGCAAGAAATGCATAATGATGCATTTTGAGTACCATACGATGATGTTGAAATAGGTAAGAATGAGGCTGATGAAATTGAAGAACCAAATTCAGAAGCTAAGTCATTTTACAAGTTAGTTGATGATTCCCAGCAAAAATTATGGTCGGGGTGTAAGAAGTTTTCAAAATTATCATTTCTGGTACGATTGTATCATATCAAGTGTCTAGAGAAAATTTCTAATAAGGCATTCACCATGTTGTTGGAGCTATTGAATGAGGCATTCTCAGAAGGTGTGAAATTACCTAAATCAGAGAGAAGAGTTATCAAAGAATTAGGCGTATGTTATAAGAAATATGATGCATGTCCAAATGATTGCACACTTTTCTGGGGTAAAGATAAAAATAGTATACAATGTGAGACATATAGCTCCACTAGATGGGTAGTTTCAGATGGAGATCCTATTGGTGAAAAAGAAAAGTTCCACATAAGGTATTATGGCACTTTCCTCTAAAGGGAAGATTGCAGCGTTTATTCATGTCTTCGAAAACTACATCTTTCATGAGATGGCATGCTGAAAATCGTACCAAAGATGGCAAGATGAGGCATCCGACAGATTCTCTAGGATGGGAGTGTTTTGATTATAAGAATCCAGAATTTGCTAAAGATCCTCGAAATGTTAGATTGGGTTTGGTATCTGATGGTTCTAATCATTTCAAAAACATGAATGTTTCACATTGTACGTGGCACGTAATATTGATACCTTGCCATTTACCTCCTTGGATAGGAATAAAGCAGTCGTATTCTATGATGTCGTTGCTTATACCTGGCCCATCTGCCTCGGGAAATAACATAGATATATACCTGCAACCACTGGTGTAAGAATTAAAATATATGTAGGATGTAGGTGTTGACACTTATGATGCGTCATGCAAACAGAATTTCAAAATGCGGGCATCACTACTTTGCACTATTAGTGATTTCCTAGGCTACGCAAACCTGTCAGGTTGGAGTACTAAAGAAAAGCTTGCTTGTCCTATTTGCAACAAGAATATTGACTGGCTATGGCTTAAAAATTGTGAAAAACATTGCTATATGGGTAATCTTAGGTTTCTAGAGAAGAATCATTATTTTCGAAATGATTTGAAGTCATTTAATGGGAATAAAGAAACTAGAGATCCACCTCGTAGACCATTGGTTCAAGTATCTTGGCTGATTTAAAGGGTTTTGAAATAAAGTTTGGTAAAGTTGTATCAAATAATCCAAATTTACCTTTTAATTGGAAGAAGAAGAGTATTTTATTTGACCTTCCCTATTAGAAAGATAATTTGTTGCCTCATAATCTTAATGTTATGCACAATACAAAGAATGTTTGTAAGAGTATTATAGGGACACTGTTAAACATAGATGGAAACAGTAAAGATCATTTGAAGTCTCGACTTGACCTCCAAGAAAATCGCATCAGACAAGAGCTCCATCATATTGAACTTGAAGGTGCTGCAAATAAATTTTAGGGTTAAGTATCAAATACGCCATTAACATAGAGGCCATTATCACGTCTAGCACCCTATAGTCGAGGTCGGTTCAACTAAACCCCCGAAGTCCTTAATTTCGTGCAATTAGCCCATCTGCCCTAACGATTTTTTTGACATCGTTAACTATTTTAATTTTTTTCTTTTTTTATTTCGTTGGTGGTGGGACCCACGCCTTCTTCTTCGTCAAGCCCGCCGGAAATACGTTGGAAATCCAACGATTGGTCCACGTCGTCAGGCGCCGCCCCTCTCACCACTCTCTTTCCCTAAATCGTACAAACACGTCGCAACACCCCCTCTCTCTCTCTCCCCCTCAAAATCCTTCCACGGACCTCCTCTCCGGCGAGAAGGCACCGCCTTCTCTTGAATCTCTGGCGAGCCGTCACATCCTTTAATTTGGAAACTCGACCTGAAAGTTTATTCAAACCAACATAAGTAGCGCTTTTCTGGAAGAGAATAGATTTTCGTTTCATTCAATAGCTACTTCATCAATACTCTCATTTTCTTCATTCCGCCAATCTCGAATGATCTGTTATCAGCCATCAGATTTAGAAAAAGGCAGCTGAGGTGCAGCCGACTTATCCTGATCTCGTCGTTGTCATAACCATCCGTCTCCAGACGCTGGCGGTGAGATGCATCATGTGATTAGGATCTTGCAGGAGAGGGATCTGTGAAAGGTATTACTTGGCTCTGCTATTGTGATACTGTGGATCGTGGTCGTCGGAAAAGACAGGCTGGTTCAATCAGAATCATTCTCAGAGACACGCTCCCTAGATTCGCCCAAATTATTGAGCTACTGGGAATCGCTCTGGTCGTCGTTGCCTTCTTCGCAGTGGCCGATTTCTTCATGTCGGTGGAGCTTCTATGGTTTCTTCATGCCAGGAAGTCATCCCCATGTCAGTTGTTGTAGCTGCTAGTGCACTAGCTGGTGAAGGCACAACACACATGCCTCGTCTATTCAGTTTTCTATTTGCTGACAATCAAGGGGTGGAAGCATATTTTCATGCTCACCACAGATTCAAGTGGAGGCGGTGACTTCTCGCCGTCCACGATAGGATTTTAAGAGAGAGAGAGCGCTGCGAGGGATTTCTGGCATGTTTCCGGCGAGCTTGATGAAGAAGAAGGTGTGGGTCCCACCAACCAAGGAAATAAAAAAAATAAAATAGTTAACGATGTTAAAACAACCATTTAGGGCAGATGGGCTAATTGCACGAAATTAAGGAGTTCGAGGGTTTAGTTAAACCGACCTCGACTATAGGGTGCTAGACTTGATAAGGGCCTCTATGTTAGGGGCGTATTTAATACTTAACACTAAATTTTATTTGCCTCATGCTTGCTTTGTAATGAACAAGAAGGAGAAGGAGAAGTTCTTACAGACATTAAAAGCAGTGAAAGTTCTTGATGGTTATGCATCTAATATTTCAAGGAGCATGCATATAAAGCCTCCTAAACTTTCTGATATTGAAAGTCACGATTATCAAATATTAATGCAACAACTTTTACCTCTATCCTTAAGAAAATTACTTCCCAAGTTAGTGCATGTTCCTTTCATCAACTTGAGCAGATACTATAGAGAATTGTGCTCTAAATTTTTGAAACCTTAAGATTTGTGTCTCATGGAGAAAGATATTGGTTTAATCTTATGTCAACTGGAGAAGTTTTATCCACCATCTTTTTTCAACATTATGGTGCATCTTAGTGTACATTTGGCTAGTGAAGCAAGAATAGCTGGCCCTGTTCATTATCGTTGGATGTTTCCTATCCAAAGGTACCAAATTTGCAACTTCAATGAATCTATTTATTTTTCAGTTTCGAACAATTATATAAGAGATTCATCTTCAGATTCTACATTTTAGGTATCTGTGTACATTGAAATCATATGTACGAAATAGGAGTCGACCTGAAGGATCCATTACAGAAGGATGCATTGCAGAAGAAAATTTAGCTTTCTGTATGTTATATTTTGGTGAGGAGGTTGAAACAAGATTTAATCGTACGTGATGAGGAGTAATATGTGCAGAGCAGAGAAATGATATAAGTCAAAGGAGCATGCTTTATCAGAGAAACGGGCTTCACCAGCGGAATGGATATATCAGAGAAATAGATTGTGTCAGAGGAACCACCTTTGGCAGAGGAACCACCTTCGCTAGAGAAACCGCTCTCGCCAGAGGAACGATCTTCGCCAGAGGAATCACCAGAGACGCGGGAAAATCTCCCGCGTGAGAGCAGTTTTACTATTTTGTCCCTGACCACGCAAGGCGCATGCTCCAATGATGAATTTACTCTTTTACCCTTTACGTGTAATCTATAAATAGCTACCTACGTGCTCTTTGTAACGTTACGTTATTCTTACTCTTAATACTACAGCAGTTTTCTCTCGAGCTCTCAATCTTACTTTTCTCTCCCGACTTTCAAGCAAACACTAGGTATAATTCGTAGTTTTACAATAATTCTCCGATAAAATCCATCTCCGTTTAACCATGCTTCACCATCTGGCGCCGTCTGTGGGAAAAACTAGGCTAGGACGTCAGTTTTGTTCGCCGGCGCATGCAGATCCGTAATTACGGTTAGATTTGCGTGCGCAGGCCCCGATCGAGCTGATAATCTGGGTACCCAAGTGAATCTGAGTCCATAATCGTGTTTTCTGAGCTGATCTACCTATGAGCCGTTGAGATCTGCGTTTTTTGTGTTTTTTCCTGCATGTGCATGATGGGAAGGTGGTGGGGATTGAAGATCGGGTGTTAATTTGTGATTACTTTACGCATGATCGGGATAATTGTGCGCGATTGCAGTTTTTCTCCGCGTAATCCGTGTTTTCCTTACGAATCTAATGCATTGCACTAATGATTTGTTGGTTGACGCTCTGTTTTTGCTTTCCTGGGTCTTTCGTCGTTGATTTACGATTATTTTATGTATAATCGTGATAATTGTGGGTCGTGATTTTCATGTTTTCCCGTATAATCTTCATTTTCTACCGTACCTAACGTGTTTTGCTAACAAATCTCTTGGTTATTGCTCTGTTTATATCTGTCTTTGGGTTTCTTAACTTAGCTCTCCTGATAATTTGTTTCTTCTGCTGGATCCTAATACGATTTCTTATATCGGGAATTTCGGTCATAAGGGGTGGATCAATTTATTTTTTATCTGGATTTTTTTCACATCGTGTACGTGTAGGTACTATAGGTTCTTCGAACGCTCACCGCACTCTGGAAAAGGAGTTCGACAACGTTGGGCTTAACTCCGCTGCTCACACTACTGAGGTACCGACTTCGCTGTTCAACGGCATGCAGGGCAGCACCGCCTTCACCACGCCGCCGGGCTTTCACGCTATCTCAGCTACCCCATTAACAGGGCAAAATGTTAACATCCAGAGATCTGCTCTGGTGACACCGGGTTCCGACATGCCAAGCCTGGTCCCCACATCTGGTGGTGGATCGCTAAACTTTGGACTGGCAGAGCAAATGATGGCCCTGCTCAACTACGCCACCATGCGCCAAGCTTTGGGGACTCCCATGTTGTCCACTATCCCCGCCACAACTCCCCTGCTGGGAGGGCTCAATCCGCAGGGCACTGAAGCCCCGCCTCCCGCTGCTCTGGAGGTGAACAACCCGATAGCCAACAAACAGGCTGTGATGCCTGGGGAAATACAGAAGGTCCCTGCTGAGAGGGAATTGGAGAGAAGGCCAGAGCGGAGCCGAGTCAGGGCTTAACAGCGTTGTCAGAAGGGAAGGGGTTGATGAGTCTGATAGTCAATCCATCTCTCCCGTGTTCGAGGAGGAGAGGCCGAGGGAGAACGCGCGGCTGAAAAACCAAGTGTCGCAACTGAAACACCAGCTCAAGGACCTGGAGAATTCACTGAGGGAGAAGTCCCAGAGGGACGACAGGGCACAGAGGTCAGCGAAATCCCACAGGGCAGAGAAGTAGTACCGGACAGAGAGATCACACCGGTCAGAGAAATCACTACAGACCAGGAGGTCAGAGGGACGGGAGCAGGAGTATTCCTCTGGAAAGCAGGACCACAGGGTTCACAAACGTCATGCCCATGACGTGCAGAAGGAAAAGAAGGGAACATGGGAGATACAAGGAGGACAAGAGGGCCAAGACGTCAAGGTTCCACCCCATCAACAACCGTAGTCCTTTTTCCGATGACATCCTGGCGGATACTTTGCCAAGAAGCTACAAACCCATTTCTCTGGATTACGATGGTACCACTGATCCGGAGGTACACCTCAACCGGTTTGAGGGACTGGTTACTCTACACATGTATACTGAGGGCATCAAGTGCCGCATATTCTCCACCACGCTGACTGGCCTCGCCCAGCTGTGGTTTGGGACGCTTGCCCCAAATTCCATCCGTTCGTTTGAGGAATTACAAGTGCGTTTTCTGAGGCAGTTCGCAAGCTCGCGAAGAGTTGGGAAGTCAGCTCTTTCCCTGATGGACATCAAACATGATCAGAATGAAATACTGCGGGAGTATACTGCCAGGTTCAATCTCGCTGCTCTGGAGGTGCCAGAGGCGGAATCTCAAATCAAGAATTGTGCCTATGTCAGAGGGCTCAAGCCGGGGCTCTTCTTTGATGAGCTGCAAATCAGACCGGCCAGGGACTTCGACGATATCATGTCTAGATTACCGGGGTATTTACAATTGGAGGATGCCAGGATGGCAAGGAAAGCTGAAAATGACAAACATAAGGCTAAAAGAGCCGAGGAAGCACCAGAGAGGCAGCGACACCAGGAAGGGCCCCTTTCAGAGGATTACCCCCTAGGGTACCTTCCCCCCAAACAGAGGGACCACCCCGCCAACAGCGCACCGTGAATGAAGTTACTCGTTTCGACGAGTACACCCCTTTGAACAAGCCACAAGAGGAGATCTTCTATCTGATTAAGAATCTACCGTTTTTCAGGGCGCCCGGGACTTACAGAGATGGGCAGCCCCAACAAGGACCCAACAACAAACTGTGCGAGTATCACAATGCCTATGGGCATTTCACCAAACATTGCGGGCATCTGAAGCATCAGTTGGAATTTTTGGTGCGAGCAGGTAATTTGGATCAATTTATAGCTCGAGGGAACGAAGCCCAAGCACAGAGGCAAGAACAGAGAAATGAGCCCCGACAAGATCAGGGGAACAACCGAGACCGAAGGCCAGAGGAAAACTGGGATAGTTATCGAGGAGGAGCAGAGGGTCGGGTACCTCCATTCCCATACCGAATAGAGGTGCACATGATCTTTGGGGAAAATGGGATACCTACATCCAACAGGGCCAAGAAACAAGTTGTACGAGCGGTGAACTTAGGATACTACCCTAAACAAGTTATGGAGATTACAAGTGCGGCAGATGAGCCAACTATTACCTTTGGATCCGAGGATCTGAGGACGCTTATGTATCCACACGACGATGCGTTGGTTATCATGGCAGATATAGCCAGTTACATCGTTCATCGTGTTTTCATAGACTCGGGCAGTGCAGTAAATATCTTGTATTTGGAATGCCTCCAGAACATGGGAGTCGAAGCACACAATGAGCCAACAAACGCCCCTTTATTCGGATTTGGGGGGGAAATGGTCATGCCCATAGGTTTCGTGGAGCTATCGTTAACTCTCGGCTATGCAGATGCTAGCAAAACCAAGGTAATACGATTCTTGGTGGTGGATATGCCAAAACCATCCTACAATGTGATACTCGGCCGTCCCGCCTTGACGACGTTCAGGGCAATAATCTCCATGTTCCACCTAAAAATGAAATTCCCCATCGGAGGGGGAAGAGTGGGAGAAGTCTGGGGTGACCAGAAAGCATCGAAAGCATGCCATGTACAAATGTTTACACATTCCTCGGGGCAAAAAAGGGAAAGAATCACAGAGGGACCGGATACCCGGAAAAATGGAAAGGTTGGCGAAGTAAATGCCCCAGCAGAGGAGCGTCAGGAGCTGGCAGGATTACTGAAAGATCGGGACAGTGCAGAGAAGACTGCCCTGGTTTCCACCAGTGACGTGGGCAATATGATAGAACTATTTCCTGGGCAAGAGGGTTTTCAGACCAAGATTGGGTCTTCCATGGACGAACAAACCACAGGGGAATTAATTAATTGCCTCCGAAGAAATGCGGATGTATTTGCCTTTAGCACAGCCGATTTGAAGGGAATAGACAGAGGGTTGGCAGAGCATTGTCTCAATGTGGATCTTAGGGTCAAGCCAGTGAAGCAAAGAACGAGACACTTTGGGGCTGAGAAGGACGCTGCAATCAGGGAATAAGTTCAAGGACTGTTGGATGCCGGGCATATTGAGGAAGTCCAATATCCAGAGTGGATATCAAATGCTGTGATGGTAGCAAAAAAGACGAACACCTGGCGGATGTGTGTGGACTACATGGACTTGAACGCTGCCTACCCCAAAGACCACTATCCTCTGCCAAGGATTGATCAATTAGTAAATTCCACATCAGGCTGCGCGCTACTGTCCATGATGGATGCATATCAGGGATACCATCAAGTTAAAATGAACAGAGGGGACATTGCTAAGACGGCTTTCGCCGTCTGTTGTGGGGTTTATGGCTGGAAGAGCATGCCATTTGGCTTAAAGAATGCAGGGGCCACATACCAGAGAATGATGGAAAAAAATTTTAAGGAACAACTCACAAATGGGAAGCAGCAAAGGGAAACAATGAAGGGAAGCAGCAAGGGGAAGCAGCAAAGGAAGCAGCGAAGGGATGGCCCAAAAGGAGTCAGAGAAATTCTCAAGGCAGAAGTCAGAGAAATCCTCAAAGAAGGAGTTAGAAAAATCCTCGAGGCAGGAGTCAGAGGAATCCCCGATGAAAAAGTCAGAGAAATCCTTAAAGAAAGAATCAGAGAAATCCCAGAAGGAAGGATCAGAGAAATGCTCGGAGCAGTCACAGAGGGCCGAACCAAAGACGTTCCCGGCAGAGGAAATCAGAAAAATCACTCAGAGGGATCAAAGAAGTACAGACCCTGAACGGGCGTATCACTGCTCTGAGCAGGTTCATCACGTGGTCGGCAGAGCGCAGCATGCCATTCTTCAAAATCTTAAGGAAGGGGACCAAATTTCTATGGACAGCGGAATGTCGAGCGGCATTTGAGGATCTCAAAGCATACCTAGCAAAGCTCCCAACTCTGACCAAGCCAGTCCCGGGGGAAACACTATACTTATATATAGCGGTAGGCGACGAGTCAGTCAGCTCTGTGCTTATCAGAGAAGAGGGAAGTCACCAGAGGCCAATCTACTTTGTCAGCAGAATCATCCAGGGCCCCGAGTTAAATTACACGGAAATCGAAAAGGCTGCTCTGACGGTCATGGTCACGGTAAGAAAGTTGAGGCCCTATTTCTTGTCACATCGGGTAGTGGTGCGAACTGATTTACCATTCAGGCAGGTGTTGGGGCGACCAGATTTGTCTGGAAGAATGGTCAAGTGGGCCGTGGAGTTGGGGGAATATGACGTGGAGTATGAGCCGAGAATGGCAATCAAAGCACAAGCTCTGGCGGACTTTATCCAAGAAACTACTCGCCGACCCATGCAAGAATTTTGGATTGCTTTTGTGGATGGGTCAGTAACAATGGAAGGATGCAGGATTGGGGTGTACATCATCTCACCAGGATATGGGATATATCAATTTGCTATCAAATTCACCTGCCGAATGTCCAACAACGAAGCCGAGTATGAGGATGTGGTCAGAGGGGCGCACATTCTATCAGAGCTGAAGGCTGAATGTGTCATCATCAGAACCGATTCCCAACTAGTGGCTCAGCAACTGTCGGGGGCTTATCATGTCAAGGATCAGCGGATGAAGGCATATCACTGCAAAATCAACGAAATGAAACAAAAATTCATGGAGTTTAAAATCGAGCAGATTTCTCGGAAAGAAAACACCAAGGTAGACTTACTGGCGCGCATGGCCAGCGCAGTGGAACAGACATGGAATGACGAGATCATATTGCTCTGTGATACCAAAGAAATGAGGACTTCACAAGTTTTCTCAGTAGAAATCAGGGACGACTGGCGAGCTCCAATTATACACTTTCTCAAGACAGGGGAGCGGTTGAGCAAAGAATCCAATCAGAGGGCTCGCTACGAGAATTATTGCCTAATCAATGATCAACTCTACAAGCGGTCTTTTACCCAACCTTTGTTAAAATGCTTATCTCCCGAAGAGGCTAATTTTGCTTTGAAAGAAATTCATGCAGGTTGCTGTGGTGGTCACACGGGATTCCGAGATCTCGTACGAAAAATCATTCGGGCAGGGTTCTATTGGCCTAATATCAATAAGGATGCCAGGGAATTTGTCCGCAAATGCGAGGCTTGCCAGAGACATGCGGGGAGAATCAATGTCCCAGGGGAAACGATGGGAGTTATGTATGATGCATGCCCATTTGACAAGTGGGGCATAGATATCGTTGGGAAGTTGCCCACGGCACCAGGGGGCTGATGCGTCTTCGACTTTTGGGCCATTTGGCCCTAGTTTTTTCTCTTCTTTGTGTTTGTTTGAGTCGTTTAGGGGAGAAAACAGGTATTCAGGAGGAGGAAACTCGGAAAAGGGCATATGCACGAAATGTGGTCAGAATGGGCATTACCGGAACAAAACTATCCAAACTTCCAGAAGTGAAACTTATCAGGAAGAGAGCTCGGCGAAGTACCCCTCAGAACCATTCGAGGTGCAAGAATCTCTGAAGTGTACCACCTGGTGTAAGGCTAACCGAAGGAAGCAGTTGGTAAGGCCATAACAGCAGTCGCAGTCAACACAGATGAGCTATATATGAACCAGGAAGAGAGCTCGACGAAGTACCCCTCAGAACCATTCGAGGCGCGGGAACGTTCGAAGTGTACCACCTGGTATGAGGCCAACCGAAGAAAGAAGCTAGTATGACCATTCCCATCAACAGCAGTCAACAGCTGGAGCCATATATGGAAAGACGTGTGGAGGAGATTGCATGGAAGATTCTGGTGAATTCTAGCAATGGAAGGATCTGGAATAATGTGGAATCAACCCAAAATCCGCCGGAGATCCATTATCTATCAAATCAAATCAAGGATCAAGCTAAATATGGAAGGAAATAATCTGTCAGATTTGGTCTGCCGGCTAGGGTTTGACCACTACCGAACTGCTATTTAAAGACCAACATGTGTGGCTGCCAAAAGGGGGGATGAACGAAGTTTTACACTTACACATCAGTTTTTAGTGCTATTCTAGACTTAGACTTTTGTTAGTTCACCAAGAAAATAATTTACTTTGTCATTTTACATTTTTCGCACCAAACACTTTATTTGTTTTTCGTATTTCAATTCCGTTGTGACGAACAAAGCCAAGGTTGTTGCCTTAGGTATTTTTATATCAAGTATTTCAAATTTCCTTTCATTCATGTGTTCATTTTATTTTGCATTTATATTTTCCATTATGTGTGAGTAGTTCCCTTGGTGAGGTTTAAGGGGTGGAAATAATTGTTGTCAATATGTAAACATTCGTGAGGCATTTGTTCTTTCGGTTGAGTCTCGTGGTTCCAGACGGATTTGTGCCAAACCATGGACAGTAGGGGCCTAACGGGCGATCTCCGTTCGGTAAAACGCTGTTCGTGTTAAGCAAAGGCCAGGGCATTCCAGGGCGTGACAACCGGTATACCCACGATCGAGTAGCTGAGCAGCGTCAACAAAAGGCGTTGTAGATCCGGAAGGTGAGGAAAGGATTGATGGGATACACTGTCCTTCCTCAGTCTTGGGCTTCTCTAGAAACTACCCATCAACTGTGACGAGGCATAAAGCCATGGTTATCAAACGAGGAAGGTAACTTCTGCGCCGTAGCATGTCTATGACTGGTCGGCTAACAAGCCGGAAATGGTTGTGTCCAGGAGGCGTGTGTCACTCAAAGTGCAGAGTTGGGGACCTCAGGAGAGAAGGTTGGTGAGGGTCATACTTGGTGAGTAACGGGTATGACTACTATCTAAGGAGGAGTGAAGCACTGCCTTGTGATCGGGGATTGTGTGACCTTCGGACCAAGTGATCGCAATGGACTCAACCATCCTAAGTGTGAAGTATGATCTCTTGAAACGCCCCAATGTCTTTGGGTCACGCCTTGAGGTTATATGGATCATGGACGGATCATCAGTATGCCTATGACCGAAATAAATATTGACAACAGTTATGACCTAACCGAAAACCTTACCCCTTGTTATATTTGATCTTTGTTTAAGTTTACTTGTGCAGATAAACAGGTTGAGACCGTGACAACTCAATTTGTGCACCCGAAAAGTAAAGTAGTTCCTCACTCTCCGTGGGATCGACCCTATACTTGCTGCTAAGACTGTTCTTTGGTTGCGAGCAATAGGAGCGTGTACTGTCCGTCTAGGGCATACACAAATTATTTTTGATACCACGCGCCGGGCGACGGGCGCGCGCGTCGTATCAAATTGGCGCCGTTGCCGGGGAGTGACGCGCAACAATTTTACTCTTCACTTTTCATCTTCCGCTTACTGTGTGACGCGGTACGGCGAGACGCGGGATGGCAACTGCCACCCCGCAGGCCATACGTCAGCTGGCATACCCGGCTGACCTGAACTTGAAGCCCAACCTGATCCAACTCATGTAGGGATGGGCAACGTCGAGCTCAAGACAATAAACAAGAGCGCTGACTGGGAGGCAACCCAGAATAAGGTCGCTGGTATGACCATCACTGCTTTAGTTTCATGTTTCTTTTGTTTTCCTTGTGTTTTGTGTTTCTTGGAGGACTAACCATGCAGAAGAGTTGAGCTGGACCCTATGCATTGAAGATCAAAACCCACTTTGCGAAGCAAAGTGTGTAGGCGGGGCCGGTGGAGTTACAGTAGGGTGGTCAAGGGATTACCGCATCAGCAATATGATTGGTCAGGGTCTGCCTGACTGGCAAGACCTTTGCATTTTGAAGGATCGGGAAATTCATTCGCCCACTCTCCACCATTCCATAGCTGCTACACATGATCTCTACTCCATACTGATGTCAAGGAAATTTTGTTGGACATTCGGGATGCATTCCACCGAGTCTCACACTCCATGAATAAGTTTTCTCTCCCTAGTAGTCTTTGTTTTTTCTTTTGAGTATTGAGTTAGAGTCTGTCTGCACATGTTGTTGGTATTGGTGATTCATGCATGCTATTTGGTTTGACTGGTTTGTTGGTATGATGAGCATGATCACATGATAGCAGTAGTGAGCATACTGAATACTCCCACCTGTGAGATCTGAGCCAAAATTGCATTTATTTTCTGTGTGAGTATGCTGCTTGGTAACCCTAGAACTTGTTTATGGATTTTAGCTAGTTGGTATAATTTACATGATTAGGGCAATTTCTTCAATCTAGAGCCCCAGAATTATTTCCTTGAGCTTTAAATGATAAACCTTTGCTAAACTACTTTGAGCCGAATGAAATTCTTTTGTAAGCTCTTGAATTGAAATGGATGAAAAGGTGTGTCTTCCACACCATGCAAAAGATAAAGGGAAGTTTATTGCTCTAAGTGAAAAAGCATAACTTGATAAAGGAAGGTCTGAGCACAAAAATGAAATAATAAATTTGCTTGAATTGAAGAAGTTAAATCAATCCCTACTGAAAATAAAGGGAGAAGATGAAGTGGGTGTGTCAGTACTGAAGAAGATAGGTCGGTATGACTGGAACCAAGTTTTAAGCTACTTATCCAGAAATCCTTACCTCCACTCCGTATGCCCCACTACAACCTTTAAAAGACCCTTTGATGAATTATACCAATTTGAACACTTGCTATGAATCTGTGATCAAGCCTATAGGTGAGCTAATGCAGCATAGTATGAGAGTATACACTTAGCCATACACTTGAGTGTGTGAGAGAAACTGCTATCTCTACATGTGATTTTTCTGCTCAATGGTTTGCGGTATGACATTACGGATGATGCATCCATGTTTGATCTGAACTGATAACTGTGCAGTTTCGTGTCTTGAGTCTTTATTTCTTTTCTTTCTTCTCTTTTCGTCGGTGTCTTTTGTGAATCCATCCGCATACTTGAGGGCAAGTATTATTTAAGTGTGTAGGTGTGATGCGTCATCGACTTTTGGGCCATTTGGCCCTAGTTTTTTCTCTTCTTTGTGTTTGTTTGAGTCGTTTAGGGGAGAAAACAGGTATTCAGGAGGAGGAAGCTCGAAAAAGGGCATATGCACGAAATGTGGTCAGAATGGGCATTACCGGAACAAAACTATCCAAACTTCCAGAAGTGAAACTTATCAGGAAGAGAGCTCGGCGAAGTACCCCTCAGAACCATTCGAGGTGCAAAAATCTCCGAAGTGTACCACCTGGTGTAAGGCTAACCGAAGGAAGCAGTTGGTAAGGCCATAACAGCAGTCGCAGTCAACACAGATGAGCTATATATGAACCAGGAAGAGAGCTCGACGAAGTACCCCTCAGAACCATTCGAGGCGCGGGAACGTTCGAAGTATACCACCTGGTATGAGGCCAACCGAAGAAAGAAGCTAGTATGACCATTCCCATCAACAGCAGTCAACAACTGGAGCTATATATGGAAAGACGTGTGGAAGAGATTGCATGGAAGATTCTGGCGAATTCTAGCAATGGAAGGATCTGGAATAATGTGGAATCAACCCCAAATCCGCTGGAGATCCATTATCTATCAAATCAAATCAAGGATCAAGCTAAATATGGAAGGAAATAATCTGCCAGATTTGGTCTGCCGGCTAGGGTTTGACCACTACCGAACTGCTATTTAAAGACCAACATGTGTGGCTGCCAAAAGGGGGGATGAACGAATTTTTACACTTACACATCAGTTTTTAGTGCTCTTCTAGACTTAGACTTTTATTAGTTCACCAAGAAAATAATTTACTTTGTCATTTTACATTTTTCGCACCAAACACTTTATTTGTTTTTCGTATTTCAATTCTGTTGTGACGAACAAAGCCAAGATTGTTGCCTTAGGTATTTTTATATCAAGTATTTCAAATTTCCTTTCATTCATGTGTTCATTTTATTTTGCATTTATATTTTCCATTATGTGTGAGTAGTTCCCTTGGTGAGGATTAAGGGGTGGAAATAATTGTTGTCAATATGTAAACATTCGTGAGGCATTTGTTCTTTCGGTTGAGTCTCGTGGTTCCAGACGGATTTGTGCCAAACCATGGACAGTAGGGGCCTAACGGGTGATCTCCGTTCGGTAAAACGCTGTTCGTGTTAAGCAAAGGCCAGGGCATACTGATAAACACTCATTTTGCATTGTTTTTAGGAGTGTTTAAGAGTTCAAAGTGCTAGAATTATGCTTGGTTGTGATATCATTTGGTTTAAGTTTCATATTCTTTTGTGATATTACTTTTGGGTATGGTTTTGGTTATTTTGCTTTAGGTTTGAGTGTTTTGAAAGCTACATATGGATGTTGAAGATCCAAATATCAAGTTACTAGTGTTTCGGATGCAAAAATCAACGAAACGAGCTTGAAGAGCTCGAGAAAAGGAAGAAACGGAGCTGCCGGCGATCAACCGGCGACCCAGCCGGCGATCGCCGGCTGATGGAGGAATTTAAGGAAGCAGCCGGTGCCCGCCGCTCAGCCCGCCGAGAAATCAGCGTGGCTGGCGATCGGGCGGCGCCCGCCGCGTGCAGAAGGAAAATAAAGAAGGAGGCGGCGATCGCCGGGTGTCCGCCGTGCGACCGCCGCGAGTCCGGGTTTTTGCTGTTTTATTCGTTTTTCAAAGTCTTTTCGAGTTCAAACTCTGAATTTTACCCTGGTACTATAAATAGGTCTTCTTTTGACCTATTTTGGGTTCCTTTTTCAGTTCCAAACTTTTATTTTTCAATTTCATAGCTTTAGAATTTATTGCTTTCCAGTTTTTACTGCTTGGATTGGATTTCCACAAGATTGAAGATTCAAGCTGCTACATTCGTTCTTATTCAGTTTTTATATAATTCAGTTTTTCCAATTGCTTTCTTTTTAATTATGTTTATGTTTTATTTCAGTATGTCTGGCTAGTTTCCTTTAGCTGATTCTAGGGTTTGTAAATAGTTGATTGAATTTATGTGATTTATTTGTTAATACCTTTGTGCCTTCCAGTTTATGATTCATAATTCCTAGTGCTTAATTTCTTGTGAATTATCTGATCAATAGTTTGCATGTTTAGCTATTCGGTTTGAGACCTAGCGGAGATAACTGTTTAGCGGATTCAGGAATGTATGATATGATTTTAACCTTGAGACCTAGCGGAGATAGGTGGATCATAGGGAGCTATTGGGAGTTAGTAGATTTTCTTGAGACCTAACGGAGATAGATAATTTACTAATCTACGATCGTTGCTGTTATAGCGAGAGTGATTGATTAATTAAGTGATCTCTCATCATAACTGGATTAAACTGGTACATAGGATTAATAGATTTATTATGTGGATTTAGTTAATGAATTTACTACCCTAGGATCAGTTGTCTTTTAATATTCAAATTTTCCTACGTCTTTTTAATTATTGTTAATTGCGTTTTAGTATAAGTTAATTAAACCTTCCTGCTTTCGTTTACCTGCATACTGTGAGAGGCTGTTTAGGAAATAGATATAGTGATTTCGTCATAATAGTCTCTGTGGATACGATACTCTGCTTGCTATTTCTGTGCTACAATTACACTGTTTAGTTGCAGTTTTTGTTGCTATAAAAATAGTGATCAATACCAGGGCGTGACAACCGGTATACCCACGACCGAGTAGCTGAGCAGCGTCAACAAAAGGCGTTGTAGATACGGAAGGTGAGGAAAGGATTGATGGGATACACTGTCCTTCCTCAGTCTTGGGCTTCTCTAGAAACTACCCATCAACTGTGACGAGGCATAAAGCCATGGTTATCAAACGAGGAAGGTAACTTCTGCGCCGTAGCATGTCTATGACTGGTCGGCTAACAAGCCGAAAATGGTTGTGTCCAGGAGGCGTGTGTCACTCAAAGTGCAGAGTTGGGGACCTCGGGAGAGAAGGTTGGTGAGGGTCATACTTGGTGAGTAACGGGTATGACTACTATCTAAGGAGGAGTGAAGCACTGCCTTGTGACCGGGGATTGTGTGACCTTCAGACCAAGTGATCGCAATGGACTCAACCATCCTAAGTGTGAAATATGATCTCTTGAAACGCCCCAATGTCTTTGGGCCACGCCTTGAGGTTATATGGATCATGGACGGATCATCAGTATGCCTATGACCGAAATAAATATTGACAACAATTATGACCTAACCGAAAACCTTACCCCTTGTTATATTTGATCTTTGTTTAAGTTTACTTGTGCAGATAAACAGGTTGAGACCGTGACAACTCAATTTGTGCACCCGAAGAGTAAAGTAGTTCCTCACTCTCCGTGGGATCGACCCTATACTTACTGCTAAGACTGTTCTTTGGTTGCGAGCAATAGGAGCGTGTACTGTCCGTCGAGGGCATACACAAATTATTTTTGATACCGGGCGACGGGCGCGCGCGTCGTATCAGGGGCAAGTGCTTCCTCATAGTGGCAGTGGATTACTTCTCCAAATGGGTCGAGGCCGAGGCCGTGGGGAAGATCGATGAGGTGACAGTGGAACGGTTCATTTGGCGGAACATATGTTGCAGATTTGGCGTCCCAAGGATCATTGTGTCGGACAATGGAACCCAATTTACAGGGCAGAGAATTGCGGATTTCTGTGACAGAATGGATATTATTCAGCGGTTCGTATCTGTGGCTCATCCCCAAGCAAATGGGCAAGTGGAGCTGGCAAATAGATCAATCTGCGAGGGAATCAAAAAGCGGTTGAATCAGAGCAGAGGGAAGTGGGTCGAGGAGTTGGACACCGTCCTTTGGGCCTACCGAACTAGCCCAAAAATGACAACAGGAGAGGCGCCTTTTACCCTGGTATACGGATCCAATGCAGTGATACCAGCGGAGGCCAGATTGGAGTCATATCGCATAACTACCTACGACACAGAGCACAATTCCGAACTTCGAAGATCAGAACTTGATCTTGTTGAAGCACAGAGGGAAGAAGCTCAAGTCAGAGCAGCGAAATACAAAAGCATCCTCAAGGCGGGATACGACAAGAGAGTCAGAGCAAAAAAACTAGCCAAGGGCGACCTAGTTCTCAAAAGAGCTGACGCATTAAAGCCAGTGGGCAAATTTGAGCCCAATTGGGAAGGCCCCTTCATCATCACCGAGGTTCTGGGCGGCGGAGCGTACACTTTGTCAGATCCAGACGGCAGAGCTCTCCCCAGACCATGGAACATCAATACTCTGAAAAAGTTCTATGTGTAAAATTACTTAGATGAGACGACAAATTGTAGACCGAATACTCTTTTTCCCCACAGGGGTTTTAACGAGGTTCGGGGCCATGATATCAATAAAATCGGATACGTGGTTCTTGGGAATTCTCTGGTGTTGACTCATTTATTTTAATTATCGCTTTTCATATTACATACTCTACTTAACATGTTCATGCAGAGCATTGCACATGTCACCAGAGGGGGGAGTAGGGTGTATACCCATAGTCCATAATTTACAAATTCAAAATTGCTGCTTAGCAAGTCAAGGGAAAACAAAGGCAAAATTGTTGCTTAGCAAGTCAAGGGAAGGCAAAGTTGCTTCTTAGCAAATCAAGGGAAAAGCAAATGACAAGGGCAGAGCAGAGGAATCATTTTAACCGTAAGCCACGAAAGTTGGTTGCACCCCCAGGGTCTTCCATGCTCCGTGCAGGGGGTTACTGTTCAATCGTAAGCCGCGAAAGTTGGTTGCACCCCCCGGGTCTTCCATGCTCCGCGCAGAGGGTTACTGTTTAACCGTAAGCCACGAAAGTTGGTTGCACCCCCAGGGTCTTCCATGCTCCGTGCAGGGGGTTACTGTTTAACCGTAAGCCACGAAAGTTGGTTGCACCCCCAGGGTCTTCCATGCTCCGTGCAGGGGGTTACTGTTCAATCGTAAGTCGCAAAAGTTGGTTGCACCCCCCGGGTCTTCCATGCTCCGCGCAGAGGGTTACTGTTTAACCGTAAGCCACGAAAGTTGGTTGCACCCCCAGGGTCTTCCATGCTCCGTGCAGGGGGTTATTGTTCAATCGTAAGCCGCGAAAGTTGGTTGCACCCCCTGGGTCTTCCATGCTCCGCGCAGAGGGTTACTGTTCAATCGTAAGCCGCGAAAGTTGGTTGCACCCCCCGAGTCCTCCTTGCTCCGCGCAGAGGGTTACTGTTCAATCGTAAGCCGCAAAAGTTGGTTGCACCCCCCGGGTCCTCCATGCTCCGCGCAGAGGGTTACTGTTCAATCGTAAGCCGCGAAAGTTGGTTGCACCCCCCAGGTCCTCCATGCTCCGCGCAGAGGGTTACTGTTCAATCGTAAGCCGCGAAAGTTGGTTGCACCCCCCGGGTCCTCCATGCTCCGCGCAGAGGGTTACTGTTCAATCGTAAGCCGCGAAAGTTGGTTGCACCCCCCGGGTCTTCCATGCTCCGCGCAGAGAGTTACTGTTCAATCGTAAGCCGCGAAAATTGGTTGCACCCCACGGATCTTCCATGCTCCGCGCAGAGTGTTCCAGCTAGCAGCAAGGGGAAGTAGCAAAGGGAAACAATGAAGGGAAGCAGCAAGGGGAAGCAGCAAAGGAAGCAGCGAAGGGATGGCCCAGAAGGAGTCAGAGAAATCCTCAAGGCACGAGTCAGAGAAATCCTCAAAGAAGGAGTTAGAAAAATCCTCGAGGCAGGAGTCAGAGGAATCCCCGATGAAAAAGTCTAAGAAATCCTTAAAGAAAGAATCAGAGATATCCCAGAAGGAAGGATCAGAGAAATGCTCGGAGCAGTCACAGAGGGCCGAACCAAAGACGTTCCCGGCAGAGGAAATCAGAAAAACCACTCAGAGGGATCACTTAGAGGGATCATTCAGAAGGATCATTCAGAAGCATCAAACAGAAAGCACGGTCAGGGAAGCCACTCAAAGGAAAAGTCAACCAGAGGAATCACAAACACTTCAACAAAAAATAAAAATCTTACCCTACTTCACAAAAACATACATCACAGTTCAAGGTCCGGGAATGCAAGCTCAACACCAACAAACAACAGAACAACCTTAAGGGTGAAGACGAAACAAGTGATGAAGAAATTTCATTTACAAATGCCGAAATGGCAGATTATACATCAAGAGCCAGAAATAAATACTAAGTTTTTACAAGCTAAAAGGTTACAAAAATTTCGACTAAGTCAAAAAGGACAGCAGGGAAATCAGGAGGGAGGAGCAGAGACGGCAGAGTCCGGGGCAGGGACAGAGGAGATCGGAGCAGAGGAATCTGGAGTAGGGACCGAAGAAACCGGAGCAGGGGCGACAGATGCAGGGACCTGGCTAGAGGAGGCTCCCTCTGCAAGCACCGACAACGTGCCAGTATCCTTCACCTTGGGGAGACGGGCTTCCACATCCAGCAACTTCAAAGCTTCTTGCACATATGTTGTCTCATCTCTGTACAGGGCAAAAAGCTGATCCACTGCGGAGGAAGAAGAAGCAGGATTCTCGAAGGCTGAGGCCTTGAAACCGGAGGGCAGGAGAGACTCCATGCTATACTGTGAAAACCCTCGGGTGCTGCTAGCAGCTGGACCTCGCAGCCGGTTCACGAAGCCTACCAGGGAAGCACAGAAGGCAGGCCTGTACACCGGAGCAGCAGGCACCGAGTCAGAGCCGACCCCAAAGGCAAAATAGGGAAGGGCCTTCTCCAAAACCGGATACCACCACTCCGGCTTCTGGGGGGAATCAGCAGTGATCCCCAGCAGCTGGTTCAGGTCCTCATCCTTGATGTTCTCCATCAAGGCCGGCAGGTCCAGGGCAGCAATCTGCTCTGGGGCCACCCCCGCCATCTCCAACGCCTTTGTCGCGGTCTGTTTTATCACCTAGGCGAAGATGGACCCGAAGCCTTCCAGGTAATCCGGAGTCCGCTGGAAGGCTGCCAAAGTACCCTCCAGCATCATACCCAGGAAATGCTGGCCCTGGGGAGACAAGAAGTACTCCAGGCGCTGGTCCCGAGCCCCCATGACATAGCCGCGGTTCTGAGCATCCGTGCAGATCTTCTTCCAGCCACACTTGGCCTCCTTGTACTCCTCGTCGTACCTCGCCTTGAATCTGGCAAGGCCCTCATGACCTTCCTTCGTGACCCTCGCTAGCTCAGAGGCCAAGGAGGCCTTCTCCACTTCTACCTGTGCCAGCTTGGCCTTCAGCTCGGCCACGTCCGCCTCTGCTTGGCTGTATCGCTGCACGGTACCAGCGACTTGCTCATCGCGCTCCGCCGTCCACTTTTTCTCTGCCTCCAGATCACTCTCCAGTGCACCATAGTCATCGATGCACTGGACCAGCTCCCCGACCTGGGACTCCAGCTGCAAGGAAAGAAAGGGAAAATATCAGGGCAGAGAAACCAAAATGTCAAGACAGAGAAATTAAAAGGTTAGTAATAAAATCGTTTAAACATGTATTGAATAGTGCAGGGTACCTGAAGCACCAGTCGGCTAAGTGAGTTGGCCAACGCAACCTTCTTTATCTTCTGTGTGGCCTCTTTGTCCTTCGGGTGGATGTGGGAGAGTAGGGTGTTGACAAAATCGCGCCCCTTTAGGGACAAAATTGGTTTGGGGCCCGGAGCCTCCGATTTCTCTACAGGCAAGGCCAATGCCTTGCCCCTTTCAGCATCCACGGAGCCTGCTGCCTCCGTTTCACCTGCCGACCCGACTTCGGGGTCCACGAGCCTGCTGCCTTTCTGTAGTTTCTCCTTGCGCCGCCTCTCTGCAAGGGCCAGAGTAGCAGCTTTTCTCTTCCTTTGGATTAAGCGGGAGTCGAGAGTGGGAATGGTGTGGAGCGCCTGGGAGAAAGGCACATCGTCATCTAAATCCACCACCTCAGCGGCGGATTGTCTCCCAGTCTGGCCAGAGCCAGATCCTCCGGCCCTCTGGCTGTCCGGGCTAAAGGCGAGCAGCACGCCCATATCCTTCCCCTTGCCCGGGGGGAAATGTTGTGTGGGAGTGGTCTCCTCTGGCACAACAGGTACCAGCTTGGAGATGTCCACCCCGGGATCCACGGGCTGCCCAGAGCCCTGTCCCTCCTCGCCAGAGGGGCGGTCAGCGGAGAGTTCAGACCTGCGCTTGTTCCTCCACGACATCCCTGCTAGCAAATGTGATATCATCAACACAATCAAGGTAGCAAGGATCTATACATATTTTTTCTTACTAACACTCGGCTTTACCTATAGCATTACGAGGGTACAGGGGAAACAAGCCATTGGCTGCCAAAGCCGAGTTATTTTCAGTGAATTCTTTGCAGGGGAATGGCTCTCGGTTGTGGAGGGCATTAAAGTAGTTCAGCACTCCCAGGTCATAGTCACAGGGGATTTCTGGGGAGGCCGACTGGTATTTGGTGCGGGAAGTGTGCCATCGCAGCTCTTGGGCGCCATACTGGTGCCAAGTACTGGAGGTAGACTTTACGTAGCAGTAGGAATGGAGGAAGTCCTTATCATAAGAACTTAGGGAATTCAGGAAAAGGGCGGGGTATTTCTTACGCGCAGCAAAGCTATATAGGGGACACCTCTGCAATCTTAGGGATTGGGTCTGGACAAACAATTTAGAAGTATCCTCAACACCATGAGCGGTGCAGAGAATATGAAAACAGTATAACCTCCGAATGGCGGAGGGAGCTATTTGGTAGAAGGGGATTTTGAAGTGGTTGGCCACATTTACTAGAAGTGGAGGAGGGGGAAGCCTCAGACCAGCATCTATCTGGGCTTGCCAGATAACCACCATATTCATGTTCAGTTTATCAAAAGCAGGCATTAAAGCTTTGGATTGGGGTTCAAATTTCAAACCCTCAGGCCGCCTACATAGGTCAAACATCTTGTGCATGCTCGCCATACTCAATCGTGATTCGGGTATGGATTTGGGTGTCCTAGGGGCTTTCCTCTTTCCCTTAGAGGTTTTAGGAGTTTCAGAAGTAGGGAGGGGAGATCCAGAGGTCGATGGAGAAGCCTGGGGAGAACTAGGGTTGGAAGGAGAGGGAGAGTTAGTCGGGGAGCCAGGGTTGGAAGGAGGGGGAGAGTTGGTCGGAGAAGCTACGGGAGAGGGAGAAGGGGAGGGGAAAAAGTTAGGCTGGGCGATGGGGGAGGAGGAAGAGGCCATTATCGAAAAAACTAAAAAATCTTAGGGTTTGCACGCTCAATCAGAGCACCAACAAATCTCAAAATCACTGTACACTAAACACAAATATCGGGAGAGGAGGATACGCGAGTTACCTAAGTCAAAGAAAAGATCGACGGTAAAGACTGGAACGAAAAGGTCGCAGGGAATACACTGGAACAGGGAGAGAATCGCCGAAAATCGCAGTCGAAAGGATTCGGAGAAAATGGGATGAAGATGAATAGTGGGAAGTAAAAATTCGAATCGACTAAGTAAAACGTACGCGAGCAACTACCAACACGCGGGATGAGTGACACTTGGCCCCAGGGAAATAATCAATGGTCAGGAATTTTTACGGGAAGACGAAAGGACGCGAAGAGTAAAAAGTAACCTCGAAATACGGGAAAGTACACTGTGAAGGGACGGGCAGTTAATGCGGATGACGTCAGCCACGCGAGCGAACACTCTGACTAGGTTACTCTGCTCCAGAGCGAACTAGTCAGACCAGAGGGGGGAGTAGTTGATGAGGAGTAATATGTGCAGAGCAGAGAAATGATATAAGTCAAAGGAGCAGGCTTTATCAGATAAACGGGCTTCACCAGCAGAATGGATATATCAGAGAAATAGACTGTGTCAGAGGAACCACCTTTGGCAGAGGAACCACCTTCGCCAGAGAAACTGCTCTCGCCAGAGGAACGGTCTTCGCCAGAGGAATCACCAGAGACGTGGGAAAATCTCCCGCGTGAGAGCAGTTTTACTATTTTGTCCCTGACCACGCAAGGCGCATGCTCCAATGATGAATTTACTCTTTTACCCTTTACGTGTAATCTATAAATAGCTACCTACGTGCTCTTGTAACGTTACGTTATTCTTACTCTTAATACTACAACAGTTTTCTCTCGAGCTCTTAATCTTACTTTTCTCTCCCGACTTTCAAGCAAACACTAGGTATAATTCGTAGTTTTACAATAATTCTCCGATAAAATCCATCTCCGTTTAACCATGCTTCACCAGTACGTATGAACAGAAAATGATGGTGTTCGTCCAGAAACATCAGTATTAAATGTGTTTTCAAACCGAGGTGGTTATTTAGGGAAGTGGGATGCAACATTATTAGATGATGGCACTCAACAGAAAGCTCATCAATGTGTACTTGTTAGAGTTATTTTAACTCTAAGATCGAATTAATTCATTTTATGAATTAAAATCCTTTTATTTTAACTTTTTCATTCTTTATCAATTGAAAGAATTGATATAATACTGCACATATATTTTTCAGTTATTTTATTCCAAGAAAATTTAATTTGAATTAAGGACATGACATCAATTATGGAAGAACGCAAGGAGTGAAGAGTAAATACAAATGTTTGGAAGAGAAGTGAAGATCAGAGGTGCAACAAGCTGAACGGATGTCAAGACTTTGTCCTCCATAATTTTCGGGATTGTTGGTACACATGTGTAACCAATCCCTAAACTTAGGGAGCAAGAGCTCAACCCTAGCCATTTTCTAAACCCTAGAGTATCAGCCAAGTTTTCGTGCCCTACAAGCTTAGGTTCATATCTATAAATAGGGGCAGAATTCCATGCTTTCGGTATCAGTGCTACCAGTTCAAAGACTACAAGATATACTAGTGTAGGATCTTCGAAGCTATTATTCGAACATCAACCACGACATCTAGTGCAAACATACCATGAGTGGGAGACTCGTGTGCTTAACAATCCTTGAATGGGAGACTCGATTATTAGGACTAGTGTTAGGTTGATTATTGTTCTAGTATAGCTTAATTCAAGTCTAGTTGTTGCTAGCATTTTAGTTGATAGGATTAGAAGGGATTTTGTTTTTCTTTTCAACTTCGTTCAATTAGAGGGATTCTAATTGAATGGTTAATGTATATTCATTGAAAAAGGGATTTTTATAATGAACATACAACTACAATTAATTAACATTGCATTATAAATATTAGCAACAAATTACCGCAACTAACACGGTGCAATTGTAGCACAAATTGGTAACCAAGTATCGTATCCACAGGGACTGACACAACGAAACTACTTTAGCTATCTCCTAAACAAACTTAAGTAGTAGACAGGTAACAGAACGTAGAGATTGGTTGACTTAAACTAAAACGCAAATATAACACTTAATTAAAATCACGTAGGAAATATCAAATATAAAAGACAACTGATCCTAGGGTAGTAAATTCATTAACTAAATCTATGTAATAAATCTATTAATCCTATGTACCAGTTTAATCCAGCTATGATGAGAGATCACTTAACTAATCAATTACTCTCGCTAGAGCAGCAACGATCGCAGATTAGTAAATTCTCTATCTCCGTTAGGTCTCAAGAAAATCTACTAACTCCCAATAGCTCCTAAGAATAGCTCCCTATGATCCACCTATCTCCGCTAGGTCTCAAGGTTAAAATCATATCATACATCCCTGAATCCGCTAAACAGTTATCTCTGCTAGGTCTCAAACCGAATAGCTAAACATGCAAACTATTGATCAGATAATTCACAAGAAATCAAGCACCAGGAATTATGAATCATAAACTGGAAGGCACAAAGGTATTAACAAATAAATCACATAAATTCAATCAACTATTTACAAACCCTAGAATCAGAAAAGAAAACTAGCCAGACATAATAAAATAAATCATAAACATAATTAAATAGAATGCAATTATAAAAACTGAATTATATAAAACCGAATGAAAACTGAAGTAGCGGCTTGAATCTTCAATCTTGATCCAAGCCTTGAAAACTAGAAAACAATAAAACTAACTCAAGCTATAAAACTAAAATATGAATGCTAAGGTTCGGGTTGGTGAATAGGTCGAAAGAGGACCTATTTATAGTTTTCAGATTTCCTTCGGATCACCATGGAAGTTGCCATGCAAAGTAGAATTCTAAAGGTAATAGAATCGTGCGAAATAAGGCAACTCTCCAGCTGGATGCGCGCTCCGGAAAATACTCCCACTCTTGCTGAATTCGCAGCTCTCGCCAGAGGAACGGATGTCACCCGGGAAATGGGTCGCGCCAGAGAAATGACGATTTCTCTGCTATCGCCAGAGGAATGGTTGATTTCTCTGGTATCGCCAGCGGAATGACGATTTTTCTGGCTTCTTGATTCCGCTGTAATGGACTTTTGCGATTCCGCTGTAATGGCCTTTTGCTTGGCTGCTCTGACTATTGACTCCTCTAGTGATGACTTCGCTACACTGGCTTCTTGATTTCACTGTCTCCAGAGAAATGGCGATTTCTCTGACTCCAGAGAAATGATGATTTCTCTGACTCCAGAGGAACGGTGATTTCTCTGGCGAGTTGATTTCTCTGACGCCAGAGGAATGGTGATTTCTCTGCTCTGGGGATGTCGGTTCCTCTGCTTTGGAGACCAGAACACCTAGAAAACGCCAAATTCATCCAAAATTCTCCAAAACTGCATTCTTCCATCTCGAAAGCCTAAATCTCCTGCAAAGCATAAAATACACCATAAAACGCACTAATTTCCAGAAGATTATCTTAAAACACGCACATTCAAACCCTTAAAAATAGAGTAAATTAAGCATAAATCAACGAGTAAGTAATAAACAATTTGACTGGCTTTTTATTATGAGTACAGAGTACTGATAATATTTTTTGGCTTGATTTAATACGTTTAGTCCTTGATTTTGTGAATGGTTTCAGATTTCATGCAAAAGAAGTGGAATCAAATAGAAAAACACAAAATAGTGGAATGGTGGTTAATGCAACAACATCTAGTTTTTCAAGTACCAAGGATCAAAATCCTGTTATGGGATGAGATTTTCAACATATTAAATAAAATACGTTTCTTCATTAAAATTATTGACTTGTTCATCAAAATTATTGATTTGTTCAATGTTTCGTAAATTCAGCGATATATATATATATATATATATATATATATATAGGGGTTGGGATCTATGAAGAAGTAACTATATTTCATTTTGAATAAGTCAATAAATTTACCGAATAAATCACGCGACCGCACGAATAATTATTTTACTGAATAAACACGTATATTTTTCGTTCATGCGCTCGCGTGATTTATTCAGTAAATGTATTGAGTTATTCAGCCTTCGTTGTTTCCTTCTACATTTAGCATTCTTCATTGATCCCTTCCATATATATATATATATATATATATATATATATATATATTGATGAGAAGTAATATATGCAGAGCAGAGGAATAACCTTTATCCGGGAAACGGACCTCGCCAGAGGAACGGATGTTGTCAGAGAAACGGTCTTCACCAGAGAAATGGCCTTCGCCAGAGAAGTCATTCTCGCCAGAGGAATGACCCTTGCCAGAGAAATGGCCTTCGCCAGAGAAATCACCAAAAGAGTAGCGGAATCCCCCGCTTGGGAGCATATTTACTATTATACCCTCGACCACGCGGAAGGCATGCTTTGAAGGCGAAATTACTCATTTACCCCTAGCATGTAATCTATAAATAGCCATGCACATGCACTCTGTAATTTACGCTATCTCTACTTTCCAATACTACTGCAATTTTACTTTCGTGCTCTCAACAACTTAGCAATCCCCTCTCAC
The DNA here is from genome assembly GCF_028751815.1 of Salvia miltiorrhiza. Taxonomy (NCBI): domain Eukaryota; kingdom Viridiplantae; phylum Streptophyta; class Magnoliopsida; order Lamiales; family Lamiaceae; genus Salvia; species Salvia miltiorrhiza. The sequence continues at coordinate 28,184,801 of NC_080391.1, forward strand.
TTTTCCGATCAATCACTAGGTATAATTCATAATTCAACAACAATTTACCGATAAAATGACTATCCGTTCATTCATGCTTTACCAGTTGGCGCCTGTAACACCCCGTATTTAGTTACCTTACAATAGTATCGTTAGAGTCGAGAGGGAGTTATTGATGGATGGTATGATGAGTGAAATAGAGATGTTAATTGTTTTCGAAGTTGAGACGAAGTGCGAGAGATAGAGTCGAGGTAGTGATCTAGAATCACTATATAGAAGATTAATCTAGAATGACGATTAGAGTAATGACGAGAGCTGATCTGTTTATAATGTGATACATTGCGAGTTAATTGTTTGATGTTATATGATTTATATGATATGTGCGCATTTATATTATTTGAGTCAGTATAATTTTCGTAAATTAGCACAAATGTTTGATTACCGTCGCACACTTCTATATTCACCACCATTATTTTATCCTTTTTCCCACATGTGGAAATAGCCGATTTGATTTGCTGCTAAGGGGAGACAAATTACTATTCAAGCATTAAATGCTACTTATCCTGTGGAATGAGATTCTTGATAAAACCGAAGCGTCTCTCTCTCTCCGTCATTTCTCATCTTTTCGGCCATCAACTTCTTCTCTCTCCCTCACGATATTCTCTTTCTCCTCCATTGAAGACTAAGCTCAAAGCTTCACCAGTCACCACCGAGACCAAATACTCCGCTAAATCTAGCCTTAAACACTCTCCACGCCTGTCTCAAGAAGATTTGCTGAGTTACAGCCTGAAGAAATCGAGAAAAGACGTCTTTTTCTTGAAACTCTTTGCGTAAGTGTTCTGTTTTTGGAGTCTAGACTTGTGTGAGAAGTATGTGGTGATTTATGTGAGTTTTAAGATGTTTTAAGCATGAGAAACTTCCCCTTCTCCTCTTTTCTTCATTTTCGGAAAACTTGGGTTTGTGCCCTGTAAAAATCCTTCTTTTCTTAAAACAAGATGAGATATATGTTACGTGATGTTTTGTGTGTTATGTGATGATCTGAAGTGGTTAAAGTGTGTTTTACAAAATTTAGTCTTGAGCATGAGTTTTTGCAAAACTGAGTCTGGAGATGGAGTTTTTACAAAATGAGTTTGATATGTGATTTTGGGAAAAATCTGTTAGTGAAGTCTTGTATGATGTTTTGGTGTGGAGTAAGGATGTATGAAGGAGTAAATGTTTTTGATGATTTTGAGTTTGTAGAGTTCTTGAGTGAGTTATGTTGATGCATGCTAAGTGTTGAGGTTTTTGAGAGTGTTTGATGTTTGAGGATGAAAAAGTTGATGAGTTTCCAAGTTGCTCTTGATTGCAATGTTCTGCCTTGAGCCTTGTTCTCGGAACCGAGAAGTCATTCCTGGGGCATGCCAGAGAAATCGTTTCCCCGCTGGCATGCCAGAGAATTCATTTCCCCGCTGCTTTGTCAGCGAGTTCGATTCCTCTGGAGTTCGATTCCTCTGAAGTTCGATTCCTCTGGAGTTCGATTCCTTTGAAGTTCGATTCCTCTGGAGTTTGATTCCTCTGGAGTTCGTTCCCTCTGGAGTTCGATTCCTCTGAAGTTCGATTCCTCTGGAGTTTGTTTCCTCTGGAGTTTGAGTCCTCTGACGATCTAGTCCTCTGACGATCGAGTCCTCTGACGATCGAGTCCTCTGACGATCGAGTCCTCTGACGATCGAGTCCTTTGATGATCGAGTCCTCTGACGTTTGATTTCTCTGACATTTGATTCCTCTGGCGACAGAGAGTTCACCATTCCTCTGGCATTTCTCCGCTGCTCTGCCAGAGAGTTCATGATTTCGCTGCCCGGGCAAGTTGATTCCTCTGCCCTGGCAAGCATTTCTCCGCTGTTTCGCCGAGCTACTCCGCTCTACTCGACTGAGTTTTTCCACTCCGACCACCGAGCATTCCTCTGCTCTGGACTCCGAGTCAACTTATGTTTCCTTACTTGTGATATGTTTTTGTTTGAGTTGTATGCTTAAGTGTTTATGCATGCCTATGTGCTTGATTGCTTTTAATCTAGCCTTCTGAGCGTTAAGTTGAGAATAAGATTAGAGTTTTGCCATACAGTCGAGTCATTAGATGGAGATAAGCTGGAGAATAGATATGAGGAGTGTTATATAGGAATAAGGCTAAGCTTTTTGTAAGCAAGTTTCTAACATATCCCTCGCAACTACAGAGACCAGTCGAGGACGCAAGTGAAGGTCACATCGAGTACCACCTACAGTAAGCTGAGCACTACAGGTGGGCAGTATGTTGAGATTATGTTGAGAATGAAACTAATGAGTTTTTCTGAAATGATTTATTGATGTCTATGAGCTTATCAAATGATGAATTAAAATGATGTTTATGAATTGTTTGACTTGCCAATATTTCCAATGATGAACTTGTGTGTTACCCTCTACTGATGAGACGAATTCGGATCCTGCCACAAGCAGGGTTGTGTACACAGAGGTGACTGAGAGCCGTCTTCGGGTCGGCCGGTCACGGTGCTTGAGAAGGAGGCCTACTTCTCAGTACCTTGATGATGATAATTTGTAGATGCGGTACATTCATGTTGATTATTTTTGTCTGCAGACACTCCTTTATGATGTTTGATTATGAAAATTGCATACACAGCCTCTTTGACGTTAACTTAATTTCTGTGTATTGCTGATGATTATGGCAAGCATCAAACATATAGCTCTAAGAGCACTTTTCTTGTCTTTCGGCGCCTGCCCACTGAGTATTATGTACTCACGCCCTGCATATATTTCTAAATGTGCAGGTTAAGCATGGACGGAGGATGGCGTGGTGTTGGTGGGGAAATTGTTGTTTCGAGTGATCACCTTTTGATGCTTTTCCGCCTCTATGGCAGCATGATGTTTTTGAAGCTGTTCCTGGCTTATTTAAGAAATAGACTCTCGGCTATATGTCTTCATACATATAGTACGATCACCTTTTGTTGTGTAACTCTGTATATACTAGAATCCCTGTACATGTTTGAATTACGACCTTTTGATTGTGTAACTCAAACTCCGATGTTTGACTTTTATGGAAATGCCGATGATTATAACCTAAAAGAATGTTGAAGTTGTTATGAGTTGTCTATGCTTCCGCACAAACGAGTTTAGTTTTACAGCCTTCGATCCTTCTTTCATTTAGTCGTATCGATACCCGGTCTACGCTATCACTGGCTAGGCGGCGGGCTGCGACAGCGCCGTCTGTGGGAATGTATGGGTTAAGGCGTGAGTTTCGACCACCTGCGCATCCAGATCTGCAATTACGATCGGATTTGCGTGCGCAGGCCACAATTAAGCCGATGTTCCGAATACCCAAGCGAATCTAGACCGAAAATCATGTTTTTTGTGTTGATCTGTTTATAAATCCTTGAGATCTGTGGTTTTTACGTTCTTTCTCGCATGTGTATGTTGGGAAGGCGGCTGAAACTGAGGATCGGGTGTTAATTTGTGGTTATTTTAAGCGCGATTATAATAATTGGGTGTGGTTATAATATTTCCTTGCTTAAGTTATGTTTTCCTTACGAATCTAACGTATTTCGCTAACGATCTGTTGATTGGTGCTCTGTTTTTGGTGTTTTTTGGGTTTTCATGGTTGTTTCATCGGATGATACGTTCTCTCTTACGAGTTTGGCCACGAATCTATGGAAAATCTCCATCGTTCTCTCTGTCTACGTTTAAGTCCGTGTCCTGGGTTTATTTCCTAGTGCGCGGGGATATTTCTCATGGGATCTCTTAATGGCTTTCGCGCCAGTGTTCGGGACATTCTATATTTTGGATTCCTCTGACAACAGATGGTCTGATCTGTTTTTTACTTAAAATACTTTCTCACATTTTTCATGCGTAGGTACTATGGATTCTTCTGAAGCTCGCCGCACTCTTGAGAAGGAGTTCGACAACGCTGGACTTAGCTCTGCTGCCCATACTACTGAGATTCCTACTTCGCTGTTCAACGGTCTGCAAGCCAGCACCGTCTTCATCACTCCGTCGGGTTTCCACAATGTTTCCACCATCCCGCTAACGGGTCAGAATGCCGCCAACCAGAGAGCTGCTCTGGTGACCCCTGGGTCAGAACTGCAAAGCTTGGTCCCCACATCTGGTGGTGGACCGCTGAACTTTGTATTGGCAGAGCAGATGATGGCTCTGCTCAACGATGCTGCTGTGCGCCAGGCGCTAGGGATCCCGTTGCTGTCTACTATCCCTACTTCAACTCCCCTGGTGGGGGTGCTCAACCAACAAGGCACTGAAGTCCCGCCTCCTGCTGTTTTAGAGGTAAACAATCAACTTGCTGACAAACAGGCCGTGCCGCCTAAAGAAACACAGAGGTTCCCTGTTGAGAGGGAATCAGAGAGAAGGCTAGAGGGGAGCCGCGTCAGGCTGGGAAGTATCGTCAGGAGGGAAGGGGTCGATGAATCGGACAGCCACTCTATCACTCCCATGTTCGAGGAGGAGAGACCAAGGGAAAATGCAAAACTCAAAAATCAAGTGTCACAACTGAAAAATCAGCTCAGGGGACCTGGAGGATACTCTGAGGGAAAAGTCTCAGAGGGGCGAAAGGGTGCAGAGGTCAGCGAGATCTCACAGGTCAGAGAAGTCGCACCGGTCAGAAAAATCACATCAGACCAGGAGGTCAGAGGGACGGGAACAGGAGTACTCTTCTGGGAGGCAAGAACACAAGGTCCACAAGCGTCATCATGCCCATGACGCGCCAAAAGAAAGAAGGGACCACGGGAGATACAAGGACGACAAAAGGGCAAGGACGTCAAGATTCCACCCCACTAACAGCAGGAGTCCTTTCTCTGCTGACATTTTGGCGGATACTCTGCCGAGGAGCTATAAGCCCATTTCGCTGGACTATGATGGTACCACTGACCCGGAAGTACACCTCAACCGGTTTGAGGGGCTGGTCACACTTCATATGTACACTGAGGGTATTAAGTGCCGCATATTCTCCACCACTTTAACTGGACCTGCCCAGTTATGGTTCGGGACGCTCGCCCCAAATTCTATTCACTTTTTCGAAGATTTACAAGCACGTTTTCTGAGACAGTTCGCGAGTTCGCGAAGGGTTGGGAAGTCAGCTCTTTCTCTGATGGATATCAAGCAAGATCAAAATGAAACACTACGGGAGTACACTGCCCGGTTCAACCTCGCTGCTCTGGAGGTGTCAGAGGCGGAGTCACAGATAAAGAATTGTGCCTATCTCAGAGGGTTAAAGCCGGGACTCTTCTTCGATGAGCTACAAATAAGACCGGCCAGGGATTTCGATGATATCATGTCTAGATTGCCAGGGTACTTGCAATTGGAGGATGCCAGGATGGCACGAAAGGCTAAAAATGACACGCACAAGGCTAAGACAGCCGAAGAAGCACCAGAACGGAACAACAGACACCAAGACCGGGTTCCCTTCAGAGGATTGCCCCCGAGGGTGCCCCCTCCCCAAGCAGAGGTGCCACCTCACCAGCAGCGCATTATAAACGAAGTAAATCGTTTTGATGAATACACCCCACTGAACAAACCTCAGGAGGAAATCTTTCACTTGATCAAAAATCAACCGTTCTTCAGGGCGCCCGGGACTTACAGGGATGGGCAGCCGCAACAGGGGCCGAACAACAAATTGTGTGAGTATCACAACTCGTATGGACACTACACCAAGCATTGTGGGCATCTTAAGCATCAGCTGGAGTTTTTGGTGCGTCAGGGTAATCTGGATCAATTTATTGCCAGAGGGAATGAAGGCGAAGATCAGAGGCCAGAACAGAGAAATGACCAGAGGCAAGATCAGGGGCACAATAGGGAACGCAGACCGGAGGATAACCGGGATAACCGCAAAGAAGCGGCAGAGAGACATGCACCTCCTCCCCCGTACAGAAGGGAGGTACATATGATTTTCAGGGAGAATGGGACACCAACGTCTAATAGGGCCAAGAAACAAGTTGTGCGGGCAGTGAAATCAGGATATTACCCCAAGCAGGTAATGGGGATCACAGACACGGCAGAGGAGCCGGTCATCACTTTCGGATCAGAGGTCTGAGAACGCTCATGTACCCACACGATGATGCGTTAGTAATCACAACTGACATAGCCAATTGCGTAGTACATCGCGTGTTTGTGGATTCGGGTAGCGCGGTGAACATTTTATATTTGGAATGTCTCCAGAACATGGGGATCGGGGCCAACATTGAACCCACGAGTGCTCCTTTATTTGGGTTTGAGGGAGAAATGGTTATGCCAGTAGGGTTTGTGGAGCTGCCAATAACTTTGGGCAGGTCAGATGCATGCAAAACCAGGGTGATCCGATTCTTGGTCGTAGATATGCCAAAGCTATCCTATAATGTGATATTAGGACGTCCAGCTCTGACCACATTCAGAGCAGTCATCTCAATGTTCCACCTCAAGATGAAATTCCCCATCGGAGGAGGAAGAGTGGGAGAAGAATGGGGTGATCAGACAATGTCCAAAGAATGTCATGTGCGGATGCTCACGCATTCATCAGGGCAGAAGAGAGAAAGGTCAGTAGAGGGATCAGACACCCGCAAGAAAGGAAAGGTGGGCGATGTCGCTGCTCCAGCAGAGGAACGGCGAGAAGTGACAGAGTTACTGAATGATCGGGACAATACGGAAAAATCCACCTTAATATCCACCAATGATGTGTGCCACATGATTGTGTTATTTCCCGAGCGAGAGGGTTTCCAAACCAAGATTGGGTCTTCCATGAATGACCAAACCAAAGAGGAGCTAATCAGCTGCCTTCGGAAAAATACGGACGTATTTGCCTTCAGCACGGCCGACTTAAAGGGAATAGATAGAAGGCTGGCAGAGCACTGCCTCAATGTGGACCCTATGGTCAAATCGGTAAAGCAAAGAACAAGGCATGTTGGTGTCGAGAAAGATGCCGCGATCAGGGAACAAGTCCAGGGGCTGCTGGACGCGGGCCATATCGAAAAAGTACAATACCCAGAATGGATATCGAACGCCGTGATGGTAGCAAAGAAAACAAACACTTGGCGTATGTGCGTGGACTACAGGGATCTAAATGCCACCTGCCCCAAAGACCACTATCCTCTGCCGAGGATTGACCAGTTAGTGGATTCTACCTCTGGTTGCGCGCTACTATCTATGATGGATGCATACCAGGGATATCATCAGGTGAAGATGAACAGAGGGGACATTGCTAAAACGGCTTTCGCCGTCTGCTGTGGGGTTTACGGCTGGAGGAGTATGTCATTTGGGTTGAAGAACGCGGGCGCTACATACCAAAGGATGATGGAAAAAAATTTCAAAGAACAACTTTCAAAAAACATATCAGTCTATGTGGACGATATGCTCGTGCGTAGTGTCAGGGCAGAGGATCATGTCTCTGACTTGGAAGAGGTCTTCACAGTCGTTAGAAAGCATCGGCTCATGCTTAATCCGGCGAAATACACCTTTGGTGTCACCACGGGAAAATTCTTGGGATATAAAGTTATGCCTGCGGGAATTGAAGTCAACACGAACAAGGTCAAAGCCATCATGGATATGACGCCACCCAGAGGGATCAAGGAGGTACAGACCTTGAATGGGCGTATCACTGCTCTGAGCAGATTCATCTCACGATCAGCAGAACGGAGTCTGCCATTCTTTAAAATTCTGAGGAAAGGGACCAAGTTTCAGTGGACAGCGAAATGTCGGACAGCATTTGACGACCTTAAAGCATACTTGGTGGAGCTCCCAACTCTAACCAAACCGGTACCAGGGGAGGTGTTGTATTTGTACATAGCAGTGGGAGATGAATCAGTCAGCTCTGTGCTTATCAGAAAAGAGGGGAGTCATCAGAGGCCAATCTACTTTGTTAGCAGGATCATTCAGGGCCCCGAACTGAATTATTCAGAAATTGAAAAGGCTGCTCTGGCAGTCATTGTCACAGCTCGGAAGCTGAGGCCCTATTTCTTATCACATCGGGTAGTGGTACGAACTGTTTTACCTTTCAGGCATGTGTTGGGGCGACCGGATTTGTCAGGAAGGATGGTAAAGTGGGCTGTGGAATTGGGGGAATACGACGTTGAATATGAACCAAGAATGGCAATCAAAGCACAAGCCCTCGCGGACTTTATTCAAGAAACTACTCGCCGCCCGGTGCAAGAGTTCTGGATAGCCTTTGTGGATGGGTCAGTCACAAAAGAAGGTTACGGAATCGGGGTGTACATCTGTCTCTCCTAGCTCCGGGGTGTATCAGTTCGCCATCAAATTTACTTGTAGAATGTCTAACAACGAGGCTAAATACGAAGCAGTGGTCAGAGCAGCGCACATTCTGTCAGAGTTACGGGCTGAATGTGTCATCATTAGAACCGATTCACAATTGGTGGCTCAACAATTCTCAGGAAAATATCACATTAAGGAGGATCAGATGTGGGCATATCATAATAAGATCAGCGAAATGAAGACAAAGTTCATGGAATTCAAAATCGAACAGATTTCCCGGGATGAGAATACTAAGGCAGATTTACTGGCGCGAGTTGCCAGCGCAGTGGAACAGACATGGAGTGATGAGATTACGCTACTATGTGATACCAGAGAAATGGGGACTTCACAGGTCGTTTCAGTAGAAATTCGGGATGATTGGCGGGCCCCAATTATACATTTTCTCAAGACAGGGGAGCGGTTGAATAAAGAGTCCAATCAGAGAGCTCAATATGAGAATTACTGCTTGATCAATGATCAACTCTACAAGCGATCTTTTACCCACCCCTTATTAAAATGTTTATCTCCCAATGAAGCTAACTTTGCTCAAAAAGAAATTCATGCAGGTTGCTGTGGTGGGCACACAGGATTCAGGGATCTTGTACGAAAAATCATTCGGGCAGGGTTTTATTGGCCTAACATCAACAAGGATGCTAGGGAATTCGTCCGCAAATGCGAGGCTTGTCAAAGACATGCTGTGAGAATCCATGTCCCAGGAGAAACCATGGGAGTCATGTATGCTGCATGCCCATTTGACAAGTGGGGCATAGACATCGTCGGAAAACTGCCCACGACACCAGGGGAGAAGTGCTTTCTCATTGTGGCGGTGGATTACTTCTCCAAGTGGGTCGAAGCCGAAGCAGTGGCAAAGATCGACAAAGTGACAGTGGAGCGGTTCATATGGCGAAACATTTGTTGTAGATTTGGAGTCCCTAGAATCATTGTATCGGACAATGGAACCCAATTCACAGGACAGGGGATTGCGGATTTCTGTGACCGAATGGACATCACCCAACGTTTCGTGTCCATGGCTCATCCGCAAGCAAATGGGCAAGTAGAGTTGGCAAACAGATCAATCTGCGAAGGGATCAAAAAGCGACTGAACCAGAGCAGAGGAAAGTGGGTCGAGGAGCTGGACACTGTACTTTAGGCCTACCAAACTAGGAACTAGCCCAAAGACAGCAACCGGAGAGGCGCTTTTTACCCTGGTATATGGATCCAACGCAGTAATACCAGCAGAGGCCAGATTGGAGTCATACCGGATTACAACCTACGACACAGAGCAAAATTCAGAACTTCGCAGAGCAGAGCTGGATCTCGCGGAAGCACAGAGGGATGAGGCTCAAGTCAGAGCAGCGAAATACAAAAGCATCATCAAAGCAGGATACGACAAAAGAGTCAAAGCACGGAACTTATCCAAAGGCGACCTAGTCCTCAAGCGAGCAGACGCATTGAAGCCAGTGGGCAAGTTTGAACCAAATTGGGAAGGGCCCTTCATCATCACCGTGGTCCTGGGCGGCGGAGCGTACACCTTGTCGGATCCAGACGGCAGAGCTCTCCCCAGACCGTGGAATATCAATACTCTGAAAAATTTCTATGTGTAATATTGTTCAACAATATAACAAATTGTAGACCGAATACTCTTTTTCCCCACAGGGGTTTTAATGAGGTTCGGGGCCATGATATCAATAAAATTGGATGCGTGGTTCTAGGGAAATCCCTGGCATGGACTCATTTATTTTATTTTATTGCTTTCCAAGTTGCATATTTTACTTAACATGTTCATGCAGAGCATTGCACATGTCACCAGAGGGGGGAGTAGGGTATATACCCACAATTCACAAATTCAATACCAATGGCTGCTTAGCAAGCCAAAGGAAAAAAGGGAAAAACAAATTCAAATTTCTACTTAGCAAGTCAAGGGAAAAGCAAACATCAAGGGCGGATCAGAGAAATCACTTTAATCGTAAGCCGTGAAAGTTGGTTGCACCCCTCGAGTCTTCCATGCTCCGCGCAGAGGGTTACTGTTGAATCGTAAGCCGCGAAAGTTGGTTGCACCCCCCGGGTCTTCCATGCTCCGCGCAGAGGGTTACTGTTGAATCGTAAGCCGCGAAAGTTGGTTGCACCCCCCGGGTCTTCCATGCTCCGCGCAGAGGGTTACTGTTGTATCGTAAGCCGCAAAAGTTGGTTGCGCCCCCCGGGTCTTCCATGCTCCGCGCAGAGGGTTACTGTTGAATCGTAAGCCGCGAAAGTTGGTTGCCCCCCCCGGGTCTTCCATGCTCCGCGCAGAGGGTTACTATTAGATCGTAAGCCGCGAAAGTTGGTTGCACCCCCGGGTCTCCCATGCTCCAGCAGAGGGTTACTATTTAATCATAAGCCGTGAAAGTTGGTCATACCCCAGGGTCTTCCATGCTCCGTGCAGAGTGTTCTAGCCGGCGGGAAGGGAAGCAACAAAGGAATACACACAAAGAAGGGAAGCAGCAGAGGGATGGCTCGAAGAAAAGCAACAGAGGGATGACTAGAAGGGAAGCGTCGGAAAAATCCTCGAAGGGGGAGTCAGAGAAATCCCCGGAAGGAGGGGTCAGAGAAATCACTCAGAGAAACCACCCAGAGAAACCACTCAGAGAGAAGCTGACCAGAGGAATCGCAAACACTTCAACACAAAATAAAAATCCTACTCTACGCAGAAGAAACAACGGCCGCATCTCGAAGTTTCAAAGTACAAGGCCACACCAACAACAACAATAACAATAAAACAACAAAACAAAGGATGAATGGACACAGATCCAGATCAGATATTAAAAGAGAAGAGAAGTTACAAAGCAAATTTATTAATTACTCCAAGGCGATGAAACTGTACATCACATAGCAACAAAAAGTGTTTACAAGATTCAAGATTACAAGAAATTTTTGATAAAGGGGAGGAAAAAACAAAGGCGACTAGGAGGGAGGAGCAGGAGCAGCTGAATCGGGAGGAGCAGGGGCTGAGAAGAGTGGAGCCAACGGACCAGCAGGAGCAGCAGCTTCAGAAGCCTCACCAGAGGGACCCCCTTCTTCGAACACCGGCAAAGTGCCCGAATCCCTCACCGCAGGGAGACGAGCCTCCACATTTAACAACTTTAATGCCTCTTGGGTATATGCTGTCTCATCTTTGTAGAGGGCATAAAGCTGATCAACGGCTGCGGAAGAGGACGCGAGGTCCTCGAAGGCGGAGGCCTTAAGGCCAGAGGGCAGAGGGGGCTCTATGCTGAACTGCGAGAATCCCAGAGAACCAGCACCAGCCTGGCCCCTCAGTTGATTCACAAATTTCGCCAGGGAAGCGCAGAAGGAAGGCCAGTACACAGGGGAAGTGGGCGCCGGCTCAGAGCAGACCCCAAAGGTAAATTGGGGAAGGGCCTTCTCCAAGACCGGGTACCACCACTCTGGCTTCTCAGGGGAATCCGCGGCGATGCCCAGCAGGCTGTTAAGATCCTTATCCTTGATGTTGTTCATCAAGGCCTCCATATCCAAGGCAGCGGCCTGTTCCGCTGGTGCACGCACCATCTCCACCGTCTTCAGCGCTGTCTGTTTTATCACGTGGGCGAAGATCTGGGCGAACCCCTCTAGATAATCGGGGGTCTTCTGGAAGGCTTCCAGGGTGCCTTCTAGCATCATGCCCAGGAACTGCTGGCCCTGGGGTGACAAGAAAAATTCCAGGCGCTGGTCCCGGGCTCCCATCACGTAGCCCCGGTTCTGGGCACCCTCGCAAGTCGCCTTCCAGTTGCGCCTGGATTCCCTGTGCTCCTCCAAGTACCTCATCCGGAATCGGACGATGTTGTCGTAACCCTCTTTTTTAGCCCTCTCCAGCTCAGAGGCTAGAGAGGCCTTCTCCACCTCAGCTTGGGCAAGCTGGGCTTGCAGCGCAGCCACGTCTGCCTCGGCCTTACTGTACCGCTCCGCCATGCCCGCAACCTCCTCGTCGCGGCTCGCCGTTCGCTCTCTCTCTTTCTCCAGGTCCTGCTCCAGTGCATCGTAGTCATCGATACACTAGATGGCCTCTCCCACTTGGGACTCCAGCTGTAGAGAAACAATGGGAAAAAGGTCAGAGCAGAGAAATCGAAAGGTTAGTAATAAAATCATTAAACAGTGTAAAAATGCAGGATACCTGAAGAGCCAACTGGCTGAGTTGGTTAGCCAGCGTCGCCCGTTTCAACTTTTTGGTTACTTCCCTATCCGCGGGATGGATATGGGAAAGCAAGGTATGGACGAAGTCTCGTCCCTTCAGGGACGAGATGGGCTTGAAGCCGGAAGCCCCCGACTCCCCTGCGGGCAGGGCCGGAGCCTTACCTCCTTCAGCATCCACGGAGGTTACCTCCGCTTCACTTGCTGACCCAACCTCTGGGTCCACGAACTTGCTAGCCTTATGTGGACCCTTCTTGCGTCTTTTCTCCACAAGGGCCTGCACGGCGGCCTTCCTCTTCTGTTGGACTTGACGGGAAGCAGGAGTTGGAATGTTTTGGACTAATGCGGAGATGGGGACATCATCATCAAGATCCACCACGGGAAGGGTGGATCCTCCTTCGGCTCTGCCAGAGCCAGAGCCACCAGCCCTCTGGCTGTCGGGGCTGAACAAAGACAGCACAGCCATGTCCTTCCCCTTGCCCGGGGGGAAGTGCTGCACGGGGGTGGTCTCCCCAGGAGCATCAGACACCGTCCGGGAGGTATCCACCCTGGAATCTACGGGCTGCCCAGAGCCCTGTCCTTCCTCGCTGGCTCGGCACTTCTCTCTCCACGACATCCCTGCAAGTAAACACAATGTCATCAACAGAATCAAGGTAATAGTGATTTGTGCATGGTTACTAATGTCTAATTTTACCTATAGATCCACGGGAAAATAGGGGGAACAAGCCGGTGGCAGCTAAGGCCGAATTACTCTTGGCCAGCTCTTTACAAGGGAGGGGGTATGCTCTATTCAGGGTGTTAAGGAAGCCTATTACCCTTAAATCAAAATTGGTGGGCTTTTCCATAGCAGGTGGCTTATAGCTGGTCCGAGATTCGTGCCATTGCAATTCCTGGGCACCATATTGCCGCCAGGAGCCCCTGGTGGTTTTCACATAACAATAGAAGGACACGAAGCCCTTGTCATGGGAATTGAGGGAGTTAAGGAAGGTGGTAGGATAGGTTTTGCGGGCAGCAAAACTATACAAGGGGTGGCCCTGCCATCTAAGGGATTTAGTTTGGAGGAACACCATGGACCGTGCACAGAATGTGGAAGACAAATAACCTCCGAAGAGCGGAGGGGGCTACTTGGAAAAACGGGATGCGGAAATAATTGCAAACATCTATTAGAAGGGCAGGAGGAGGAAGCCTTAAACCCGCCTCCACCTGGGCCCGAAAAAGGGGTATTTTATTCATGTGCAATTTTGGGAGGGGCTCGGAAGCCTTGGAATAGGGCTCAAATATCAAGCCCTCAGGGCGTTTGCACCTCTCGAATAGCTTCTGCATCTCCGCAACACCCAATCGGGATGCGGGAATAGTTTTGGATGTTTTGGGAGAAGGGGGTGAGACTCAGAAGAAGCCAGGGGATCCTGGGGATGGGAAGGACTGGATGGACCCGAAAGTTCCAGCGAAGGTTGGGAATGAGGGGAAGAAGGCGGGGTAGCTTGAGGAGAGGGTGACGGGGAGGGGGAGAAATCAGGCTGGGTGTCGGAGGTAGAGGCCCTGGTTGGGAAAATCTAAGAAAAAATAGGGTTCACACGCTCAATCAGAGCACCAACAATCTCAATTTACTCTACACTAAAATACAAGAATTGGGAAAGGAGGATACGCGATTTACCTAAGTCAAATACTCTTTAGGGTCGACGGAAGGGACTGGAGCGGAAAGGTCGCAAGGTATACGCCGGAACAGGAGGAAGATCGCCAGAGATTGAGAGAACAAATGAAAAATTACGCGGAGTAAGAATGGAGAAGATGAATAGTGAGAATTCAAACCGCCTAAGTATAACGTACGCGGGCAACCACCAATTAGCGGGATGAACGACACGTGGCACTAGAGAAATAATCAACGGTCAAGGATTTTTACGGGGAGGCGAAAAGGCGCAAAGGTTAAAAAGTAACCTCGAAATACGGGAAAGTACACTGTGAAGATACGGGCATTTAATGCAGGTGACGTCAGCCACGCGGATGAACACTCTGACTAGATTACTCTGCTGCAGAGCGAACTAGTCAGACCAGAGGGGAGAGTAGCTGATGAGGAGTAATATATGCAGAGCAGAGGAATGACCTTTATCGGGGAAACGGACCTCGCCAGAGGAACGGATGTTGTCAGAGAAACGGTCTTCACCAGAGAAATGGCCTTCGCCAGAGAAGTCATTCTCGCCAGAGGAATGGCCCTTGCCAGAGAAATGGCCTTCGCCAGAGAAATCACCAAAAAAGTAGCGGAATCCCCCGCTTGGGGGCAGATTTACTATTATACCCTCGACCACGCGGAAGGCATGCTTTGAAGGCGAAATTACTCCTTTACCCCTAGCATGTAATCTATAAATAACCATGCACACGCACTCTGTAATTTACGCTATCTCTACTTTTCAATACTACTGCAATTTTACTTTCGTGCTCTCAACAACTTATCAATTCCCTCTCACTTTTCCGATCAATCACTAGGTATAATTCATAATTCAACAACAATTTACCGATAAAATCACTATCCGTTCATTCATGCTTTACCATATATATATAATGAATAAATTCAAAATTAATATAGATCGTAGGATCAATCAATATAAATGACCAAGATTTCTTCACAATTCCTAAATATTTGTATTTCTTTGCGTATTGTTTCCCTATATATACATAAGGTTAGGTTCTCTGGAGAAATTAATTTTTTTGCGAAATTTATAAACATTAAACAAATCAATACTTTTGATGAACATACCAATCTATCAATTCTATAAAGCAATACATTTTAGACACACCACATTCATCCACAATCCTAGGTGGCATCTTCTCCATTCACTATTCTTTGCTATCTTAATTCATTTATCCCACATTGAAAACATATCAAACTTTAGCAATTCATTACCTAAATAAAAGGTCATTCACACATTCTTACATTAGTCATTCATTATTCCCACATTGATATTATATTTAACTTTATCATGGGAAAATTTGAATTACTACAAAATATAAATTTTTGTATCCACCAAGTGAATTAAAATTGTATGTTTGGTATATAACTATGTCTTTCATTATAATACATCCATAACATAAAATTAAATATGAGAAAATAAATTAAATTCCTACAAGATATGAATATAATAGGCTTCAAATGAAACATTTAAAATCTATATAGTAAGAAAATGATTACAAAAATAGTAATAATGAAAATACGTCACAATTAAATTTATAATTTTTTATTTTTATTCATCAAGAAAATTAGTCCCCGCATCAAAATTTTAGTAGACCTAATCATTTAGATATAACTTAATCAAAAAAACAATAACATTAAATTTCGATTTCACAAGAGAATATATTCATCCTCAATCATGGTTCAATCAATTAAGATGATGACTATTATTCTATAAAATTGAACTATGAAAATGTGTATGTAGTATTCTATAGTTCAATCATTTTAAAAACTTTCTAATCTCCTTTATTCTCATTTTTTTCGCAAGTCGCATCTCTTATCCCACATTGATTTTTAATCAAACCCCATCTTAACTAAAGCCTATATAAATACTTGTGTGTAGTATCTCATCCTTTATATATTCTCTTGTGGAATGGAAGTTTAATCTTATTGTTCTTTTGATTACGTTATCTAAATGATTAGGTCTACTCAAAGTTTGACATGGGATCTAAATGACACATTTAAAATCTATATAGTAAGAAAATAATTACAAAAATAGTAATAATGAAAATACGTCACAATTAAATTTATAATTTTTGTTTTTATTCATCAAGAAAATTAGGCCCCGCGTCAAAATTTTAGTAGACCTAATCATTTAGATATAACTTAATCAAAAGAAAAATAACATTAAACTTCGATTTCACAAGAGAATATATTCATCCTCAATCATGGTTCAATCAATTAAGATGATGACTATTATTCTATAAAATTGAACTATGAAAATGTGTATGTAGTATTCTTTTTTTTTTTTTTAAATGAAGTGTATGTAGTATTCTATAGTTCAATAATTTTGAAAACTTTCCAATCTCCTTTATTCTCATTTTTTTCGCAAGTCACATCTCTTATCCTACATTGATTTTTAATCAAACTCCATCTTAACTAAAGCCTATATAAATACTTGTGTGTAGTATCTCATCCTTTATATATTCTCTTGTGAAATGGAAGTTTAATCTTATTGTTCGTTTGATTACGTTATCTAAATGATTAGGTCTACTCAAAGTTTGACATGAGATCTAAATTTTTGATAAGTTTAAATAAAAAAATTATAATTTAATTATGATGTATTTTCATTATTACTATTTTTGCAATTATTTTATTACTATGTTATATTTTAAATGTGTCATTTCATATCTTGCAACAATTTAATTTATTTTCTCATATTTTATGTTATGGATGTATTATAATGAAAGTCATAGTTATCTACCAAACATACAATTTTAATTAACTCGGTGGATATAAAAATTTATATTTTGTAGTAATTCAAATTTTTCCATGATAAAGTTTAATATAATATTAATGTGAGAATCTTCTTTATAATAGGAAAATGGTTTACTATGTGGCATATCTAGAATATCACCATTTCAAAAAATTTCTATTATCATTATTCTCATTTTTTTTCACAAGTTATCCCACATTGATTTTTAATCAAACTCCATCTTGATCACATACTATATAAATACTTGTGTAGTATTTCATTATGTTTATATTTGCCCCATCAATTTAATTTGGTCAATTAACTTTTAGTTGACCAAATAGGTAGTTATATTTTTTTATTAAAAAATAATTTAATTTATCTAGCATTATTTTGACCAATAATAAAATTTAGTCAATAATGTGAGTCCACGTATTAAAATAATGAATTAATAAATTTGATTTTTCTTACATTATTTATATTTTTATTAATTCTATAATTCAATATTTAGCGTTATGATACTTTAAAAGTGTAAAATCTATATAAAAACATATTTATAAAAATAAAATTATGCAATTTGAATTTCATATTGATTTTTATGACACTTTTTTTATTACATTTTAAAAAATGTAGAATCTTTGTAGAAAAAGTATATATTAAGATACTCCACATGTCTTATGACATTGGTACCTATTTATTCGCAAGTTTATATTGACTACAACCTATATAATATTTGTATGTGGTATCTCATCTTTTATATATTTGCAACGCCAATTTAATTTCGTCAATTAACTTTCAGTTTGCCAAATAAATAGTTATATTCATATTAAAAATTAATTCAATTTATCTAATATTACTTTGGCTATAATTATATTTAATGAATAATGTGAGTTGATATATTAAAATAATGACGTAATACATTGCATTTTTCATATGTTATTTATATTTGTTAAATAGTTATATTTAAAAAAGATCAAATAATTTAGCTTTGTTATTTCCTATAATATTAAATCAACCAAGTATAGTACAAATTATTATTATTAAATTTTTAAAAACTAAATATGCTACTTAGTTTGATTGGATTAATTAATAATCGGATTGAAAATTTTAATTATTTGATATATGTTTAAGGAAAATGTAGTTTGGTGTAGATGAGAAAACTCTAAATTTTTAGTTATCTAATTCAATTTTAAAAAATGACGAGTTTACAACAATATTAACATTGAGAAAGCTGAAAATTATAATTGTGCGTTAAACATAAGATGATTTTCTAATCACTAACATTTATATAAATAAACTAAAATATAGTAAATTTTGGCTTAATATATTTAAAACTAATTTATCTTGATATGTCTGCATAAGTTTTTTATTTATTCAACGTAGAAAATTGTCAATTGTACTAAATTAGTGATAATACAAATTGATTAATTTATTTATAAGCATTTTCGCTTGGTATATGTTTTTGTATAGCTCTAAACAAGATGATTCTTAAAATTCACTTTTGATCTTTCAAACTCCGAGTGAAAGATAATGTTAAAAAATCAGAGATGGTCTATCAAGCTTCATTTGAGATGTACTCAAAACTCAATTTTGGCTCCAAACAATATGATGCTCATAAGTTATAAGTGCTTTGTCAAACTCCAAAGGAGATGATGTTTATAACTAAATTTTGGTCCTTTAAGATTCAAATAAGATAATTCTTAGTACTCATCTGCGGTCCTTCAAGCTCCAAATGACTGATGCTTAGAACTCACTTCAATCTATCAGACTATGAACGAGATGATGCTTACAAGTCAATTATATAGTCTTTCAAGTTCTACACGAGATGATGCTTACAAGTCAGTTATAGTCTTACAAGTATTTTGGCTTCTAACAATATGATGCTCACAAATTAGATATAGTTTGTCAAGTTCCAAACAAAATGATGTTCACAACTTAATTTCGGCCTTTGAAGCTTTAAATGAGATAATGGTTAGCACTCAGCTCCAGCCTTTCAAGCTCCAAGTGAGTAATGCTTAGAACTAAGCTCTGTCTATCAAACTATAGACGAGATGATGTTCACAAATCAGTTATGGTCTTTCAAGCTCCACACAAGAAGATGCTCACAAGTTAGTTATAGTCTTTCAAGCTTCGCACGAGATGATGCTCACAAATCAGTTATGGTCTTATGAGCTCCAAATGAGATGTTGCTTACGAGTTAAGTTTTATCTTTTCAAGAATAAGATGAGATGATACCCATAAGCCAAATCTCATATAACAAGCTTCAAAAAATATAATGATTAGAAGTTCAATGTACAAAGTTTAATGTGATATTTCAAGCTAGAGATAAGATGATGTTCAAAAGTTTTGTAAGGTTCCGATGAGATGATATTCATATATAAGACATGGTCTTAAATTTTGTCTATCAATTTAAAAAAATTACACTCCTGAAAATTAGTATTTTTTTATATATAATTAACAAAAAAATACGATGTGTCAATTCTTCATCATATATTATGTCAAATAGACCTAAATCTTTTTCTTATTATTTTTTAAAATCGTCAAGCTTACATCAACTTTTTATGAAATTTCATCAAATAATGTATAAAAAGACAATCTATTTTAACTCTCAATAAAAACTATAACTAGCCAAAAGGCTGATCTATACTAGCAATTTATTTTGATAAAATAAAATAAAATTTTTAAATAATTTATATAAAAATTATTTATATGTTGTAATAAAAAAATGTACAATAATAATTACAACATAAAGTGGCTCCCCGTCGAATTTCGACGGGTTACACACTAGTAATTTTATTAAACAAGTATTTTGGTTGGGGGGTTCAAATCTTAGATTGCAAGATTTTCAACAAATACGTCCGTTCATCAAAATTATGGACATGTTCATCAAAATTTGGACTCTGGATTTATTCTTAATTATTAACCGTTTGATTGAGCTATTTTAATGGTTGAGATTGACTCTCTCTCTCTCTCTCTCTCTCTCTCTCTCTCTATATATATATATATATATATATATATATATATTAACTTTACTTAATTATTTATATATACCATATGTATGCATTGTATTACTAACTTTAAAATCCTTTTTCCAAAAAAAAACTAAAGAGTCAGTTGTTAGCTCGATTTTTGAAAATTAATTATAATTACCAAAAGATGTAAAAGTTGAAAATCATGATAAATGAAATTTTATTTATTAATTAAAAATAATGCATTTTTCCTAATGTCAATCCAATTCATTCTAAGTTCAAGTGAATATCAGATTCCTTCAAATTCCACCAAATACTAGGAAATAATTTAATATTATTTTACTGAAAAATCGGGGTGCTACATGATGTCTTCTAAACTAAGGCAATCGTACCTTGGTGATTAAACAATTGTTAGTGACTCAATTGCTTTAGTCTCAAGGGTTCTAGCTTGTCTGCTCTTGCTTGTTCTCTTGTCTGGAACATGCATTGTGAAGGAAAAATGCTTATTTTTTTCATCAAATAACACTTGCCCATAATCCGTTGTCAATGGCCTTGATACAATACACATATAATGATTTTTGAGATAAATTTCTTTCTTTTACATGTTCTATGAAGCCCGGGCTCTCCGAGTGCTAAGTAGAACCTATGTGAACCTCGTGTAATATAAAACTATTTCTCATCTTTTTTTTTTGATAAGGAAAGTAAATATTATAGAAACGATAAGGCACCAGTAGTACCAAGAAGATTACAAAATCATCGGGGATTCATCATTCGACATCCACCTATGAAACCCAACTCCATCATTAACAAAACCAAAAATTCTACCCCAACTCCACACTCTAGCTTTGATTTCTCCAAACAAGTTTGCACTCTCCCATCTTTTGTTCTCAAATCTACTCTCATTCCGCATTTTCCAAATAAGCCAAGTAGTACAACACCACAGAGCCATCAAGAGCTTCTTATTTCTTTTCCGGCCACTCAAACTAGTAAAGAACTGGAAGTGCGAGGGCACGTCATATGGCTGCGCCATGCTAACTCCGAGCCATTGAAAGATTGCTTCCCATACCTTTGAGGTCTTTGGACAGTGGATCAACACATGGTTCGTGGATTCCTGCCGATGAAAACAGGCGTTACATCCCACCTCGACTTCACACAACATCACATTTCTTCTCAAAAGGTTGTCACACGTCGGAATTCTGTTCTTCAAAATTCTCCATGCGGTAAGCTTGACTTTGTTTGGAATAGGGATCTTCCACACCTTCGTACTCGTATCAGTTTCCTCCACCGCCTCCGTAGTCTCGTTTGCTTGATTTTTAATAGCTTCATAAGCGGACTTGGTTGTAAAGCCTCTCCCAGTGTCGCCATTCCATGTCCATCCGTCCTTGTTACCTGCACACAGATTAGTACCAGAAACAAGACTAAGCAGCTCCGAAACTCCTTCCCTCTCTCTCTCAAACAGCTCTCTTCTCCACCTTAAATCCCAACACCATCCAGTATCAGTCCATTCCCCAACTTCACATATTGCAGCTTCTTTATTCGCACTCAACTGAAAAAGTCTAGGAAAAGTAAACTTCAACGGCTTTTGACCAACCCACCACTGAGTCCAGAATTTAAAGGTCTTCCCATCCCCCACCTTTGGCTTCAAATTTTGAACAAACCAAAAATTGCTCGCCCCTCCCGCCGCATAAACGATCTTCGGCCACCACCCATCTCTAAATCTACCTTTCCCCGCGTTTTCCATACCTGTCTCTCCCCACTCAACCTCACCATAAATGGACCTAACAATTTTTGCCCAAAGCATGTCCCTTCCAGTAAGGTACCGCCACAACCATTTAACGACTAGTGCCTGATTAAACCACTCAATATTTTTAAGCCCCAAGCCTCCTTCATCTTTTGAAGCACAAAGCACCTTCCACTTCACCCAAGCAATCGCACTTTTACTAGCACCCCCTCCCCACAGAAAATTACCAAGTAAAGCATTTAGAGAACTCACAATTGATTTTGGTAAACAGGTAAAAGAGAGCTGATAAATTGGTATGGATTGAAGCACAGCCTTCACCAAGGTCACACGGCCCGCGAGAGAGAACTTCCCATTTTTCCACGAATTGATTTTCTTTCTCACCTTCTCGACCAAGTATTTCCAATCAGCAACCTTTTTGCCCTTGCTGCCCACTTTAATACCGAGGTAATTGAAAGGTAAGGAGCCCACATCACAGCCCAAAACAGCCGCCATCCTCTCGATCATATCCTCCTCGACCCCAACTCCGAAGAGACTGCATTTTTTGAAATTGACGGCAAGCCCTGATAGTAGCTGGAACACTCTGAGAATCATTTTAACTGCCACTGCATTTCTTTCATCATCCTCCATCAAGAAGACCGTGTCATCGGCGTATTGGAGGTGCGGAATTGAAATGTCATCATTTCCTACCTTTACCGGCTTAATCAGCTCCTTCTCAACAGCTCTCGTAATCAAAGAGTGAAGCCCCTCCGCTGCAACAAGAAAGAGAAACGGGGAAAGCGGATCCCCCTGCCGTAATCCTCTTTCTAAACACACCTCACCAGATGGAGATCCATTTACCAAAATATTCGTCGTCGCCGAGGAGATACAACCTCGGATCCATTTCCTCCATAATGGCTCAAAATCCATTCTTTCAAGCATTAAATCCAAGAAATCCCACTCAACGGAGTCATAGGCTTTCGCGAAATCCACCTTGAAGATAATCCTCCCCTTTCTCTTCTTAGAAGCCTCCGCGATTGCTTCATTTAGAACCACCACCCCATCTAGGATGTAACGGCCGCCAATGAAGGCACTCTGATTATCCGAAATAACTGAATCCATGACCTGTTTCATCCTATTCGCCAAAACCTTCGCAATGACTTTGAAGAGGCTACAAATAAGTGAAATAGGCCTAAACTCCTCAAGTGAGCAAGCTCCTTCTTTTTTAGGAATGAGAACGATGAATGAAGAGTTACATCCCCGAGGGATTTTGCCATTGGAGTGAAATTCAGTCATCACCTTTAAAAAATCTTTCTTGATAATCTCCCATGACGCTTTCCAGAACTTGAGGTTAAAGCCATCCGGTCCCGGGCTCTTGTCACCGTCACAGCTCCAAATGGCCTCTTTAATTTCTGATTCTGAAAAAGGTTTGATCAGCTCCGCATTATTTGCTGCAGAAATTTTCCGAGCAGTGAAATCTCCCGGTATCATAGGTAGGACGCGCGGCGTCTTCTTGAAGTGATTCTCGAAGAACGTTTTGACGTTCTCCTTAATGATCTTTGGATCCTCGATCCAGCAACCCCCAACATCAAGCCCTGCAATTTCATTCTTCTTTCTTCTCCCAACAATTGCTTTGTGATAAAAACTAGTATTCAGATCGCCCTCCTTGACCCATTTGACTTTCGCCTTTTGTTGGAGAAGACTACATTTTTCTTTGGATTTAAGGAAAATCTTTGCTCGTAATTCATTTCTCCTGATTGTGTCACTCTCCTCAAGACCAAAGGTGTCATCAAAAATGTCCAGCTCCTGAAGTTCATCCTTAAGATCTGTCAAGCCGTGCTCAATGTTGCCATAAATCCTCATATTCCACTCTTTCAACGCACTCTTCACCAATTTCAATTTCTCTTTGAACACAAAGCAACTCCATCCTTCAATCTTAGCTTCATCCCAAGATTTCCTTACCAACGCGCAAAAATCTGGGTGGGAGAGCCAAGAATTAAGGAACCTAAAAGGTTTGGGTCCCCAGTTCTTGGTTTTTGTAGTCAGGAAGATCGGACAATGGTCCGACACTGATCTCTGAAGCCCCCTTCCGACTGTGTCCGGCCATTCCTGCATCCATTTCTCGTTGACCATAAATCTGTCTAGTTTGCTCTTGCATCCTCCACCAGGTTGATACCACGTAAACTTTCTTCCCTGTGTTCTGATTTCCAGCAGATTACTTTGCCTAATAAAAGCGTCAAAAGACCTTGCATCTGCTTGATTAAAGACAGCACCTTTCCCCACCCTTTCTCCCGAATCACGCACTGCGTTGAAGTCGCCAAGAAAACACAGGCACGAGTCTTTGTTTTGAAGAGCAATGAGCTGTAATGTATCCCACAAAGATTCCTTTTCAGTGGTTCCCATGGGCGCATACACATTAACAAAACAACAATGCAGGCCTCCTTGTAGCCAAATCCCATTAACAATAACAGCCCCCATCACGTTCCATTTACTAGTTGCCACAAACTTATCCTTGTTCCAGACCGATAGTATTCCACCCGATCTGCCTTTTGACTCCCTCACAGCCCAATCAAAATTACTCATCCCCCACCACTTATCACACATTGGGGAACAGAAAATTTCCATTTTGGTTTCCTGAACAAAACAAAAATCTAAAGCATTTTTCCTAACCAATTCTCCGATATCACTCTGTTTAATGGAACTCCCCAAGCCTCTAATGTTGTAAGATAAAATATTCATTAAAAACCTGTTTCGATATCACCCACGACCTTCGGATCTCCTGCCTTCGCACTTTGCTCCTTCAATTGGTCGATCATGACCGCGTCTTGGTGATTTGTCGACAAACCCAGCTTCTTGGCAAAGAGCCATGTTCTTGTGTCTTCATCTATGTCCGAATTCTCCCAATCCGCCTCAGTAGATCGCGAGCCGCTTCCATTCTTGCCCATCTCACCCTCTGATTCAATATCAGCAATGAAATTGCCCCAAACTTGATGCTGATTTTCGGCGGCTTTTGATTTATTATTTTTCTTCCTCAAACCTCCTCCTCTTCTGTTCGCCGTTCCTTTCTTATAAACAACCCCCTCAGTGAGAGAATCTGGTACCCTCGAGGGATCGCACTCCTCCCCCTCAAGTTCATTTTGAAATTCCTTCTCTTTCTCGTTTCTACTCCCTTCGCTGATCTCTGTATCTCTACTCTCTGGCTCATTTGAAGACGATTTATCAGTCCCTTTGGAGGAAACCATCTGGACTTGGCTCCCTTTATCTTTGCCAGAGTAATGTGGGAACGGGCCATTAGTTTCCACCACCTTCGTCTCAAGTTCCGAGACGCCGTTTTTTTTAGTAACCGACTCGTTTCCTTCACCGTCCTCTGTTTGTGACTCGACGATGGAAGCCTTCGCCGGAGACTGTGAGATATCTTGTAAAGAACATTCTGAGTCAGCATCTTCGTCGAAAGACCACTCCTCCTCCTCCGGTGAAACGAAATTATCGGGCATTTCTTCCACCCGGATTTGGAACGAAGCACCATCGATTTTACATTTGAGGATGTTTCCAATAGAATTGAACCCAGTAGACATCTGTATAAAAGCCACGTCCAGCCTCTCTTTCGTTCTTGTTTTTTCTTCAATTTTCAGAAGCAACCCGAACCTCGCGCTTGCCGTACTGAAGAAACGGGAATTCCAAACATGTATCGGAACTCCGGTCCATTTAGTCCAGACAACTCTTTGATAGTTGATATCCACAGATTTCCAAGGCCTCCACCACTGCAACCAAAAGTCTCTCCATTCGTTGAGCTTATTGAGATTTTCCTCGGTCGTCTGCTCATTGCTGCTTTGGATTAGGACCATATTGCCACCGAGAGATTTCAACTTAAAACAACCTGCGCATTCACTATTTATTTCCTCTTGAACTTCTTCCCAGAGAAACTCAGTTTTAATGTAACCTGTAAAAGCCCCATTAAGCCAAACCAAGTCTTCTTCCGTCGTCTGGAACTGTAAGGTCTCGTCATCAAGTTCTTTATCATCTTTAGCACCTGTAAGAGCTTCCTTAAACGAGACACCTGCGTGCCTGTTATACACCTTCATTGTGCATGGCTGGATCTGTTTCAACTTTTTTTCTTTGACGCTATTCTGCTCATTCCTTCTCTTCTCAACATCCCTTTCGAATTTAGGCTTATAAACTCTAACCTTATAACTGCCAATCCAGAGTTTGTTGAGGTCCTCTAGTAAATTCTCAGACCTCTCCACCTTCTGAAATCGAACAAAGCCGAACGGTCTTCCCCGAAGATCTCTCTTCCTTGGGCAGTATACATCCACCGTCTTCGCAACCGTCTCGAACTTACGTCTTAGAAAATCTAGGCTGCAATCCTCTGGGATGTTGTTAAAGAAAAAGGTTGTAGTGCCTTCACGTTCATTCGAACTCCAATCTCTCCTCCCATTCAAACTATTCCGGTTCCAGCTTGTTGCTGGTTTTCTCTCAACATGTTTGGGATCAATCCCTCTTTTTCTCACCTCTCTCCATTCTTTCTCCCTCTCTCTAGGCTCCATTATAGAGAAAATCACCGGTTTTAGGAATTAATGAACTACAACGAACAATACATCAATCAAACAAAACAACTGCAAGGTAAGCTCTGTCCTTAACTTTGCTAATTTCAGTTCAAATCTCCTCCATTTCGTTTCAACATGGCACCTTCAATTCATTTCAGTTATTCTACAATACATTCAACCCCAACAACAACACATCTGCTTGAAAACATTCAAGGTAATTTGCTGTCTCAATTGCTCAATTCAGTTCGCCTCCATATCAACTGAACATCACCCGAGATAAGGTAGTATAACTTAGCTTTAAAAGAGGTAGGACTGACTGCCCGTTCGGTTGGGACAAAGCGGCGTGACAGCAGTGGCGACTGGTCGCGGGTGAGTGGCACTGTGCGGTGGGCGTGGCCGGAATGGGCTTCTGGGCGGCGGATCTGTGAGCGAAGGTGGGCCGGCAGAGACCTCAGGGCTGCGAATCTGCTGGCTGCTGCTGTGAAGGCTCAAGAATCGCACTGCTGCTGCCGGACTGATGTAGCTGGAGAAGACGTCTGCTACAAACTTGCAGCGCTGCTGACGGAGGAGGCTGATCGGTGCGGCCCGGGCGTCTGCGCTGAAACCGGCGACGACTGGTCGCGGGTGTGCAACACGGCGCGATGTGCGTTTTCTCCCTCTCTATATATGGGGCGTTCGAAGGCGGTGGATCTGAACTTGCTTGGGGCGTTCGAAGGTGGCGGTGGTGGTTGAACTTGAGGGAGGCGGTGGTTGAACTTGAGGGCAGCGAAGGAGGAGGACCGGTGGCGGTGGCGTAGGAGGACCGATGGCAGCTGATGGATCCGGCGCTGGTAGTGGACGAATCCGGCGCTGACAGCAGAGGCGCGGATCTGGGGAGGCACAGGCAGCGGCGCGGGCAGCAGGGCGGCGCGCGGCGGGCAGCGGCGCGGGGGCTCGGCGAAACGGCGCTGGCGATGCGCTGTGGAGATCCGGCAGAGATCCCCTGTTTCACTACTTCTAAATCCAATTATGTTTATAAAACTATTTCTCATCTATATGCACAGTGTTACGCATATCTCTAAATTTGATCTTGTTGAGAATCATATCCAATTCTAAGGATTGAAGTGAGAATCTCAACCTCAAAAGCTTGTTTGGGGTTGTCAAATCAGGTTTTATAGCACTTGTGTGTGCTCTGATTTTTTCCAGATTGCATTCGTCTTCCTACGGTGCTCTCACTGATGTCTAAACCAATTGCTAGTGTTTTAATTGTACCTCTATTGTCGTATTCCAGATTCGAAAGCAATCTTAAATCTAGGTGAACTTCTTTACTACGTTTGTGATTAATCTTACCACTTACAAAATGAATAACTTCACCTTTTTTTTTGTTGTTTCCTTGCAGTTCGCCATAGCCGAGTAATAGTGGACCGAGAAACACCAAATTTATGTTTTGCTTCCAAAAGCTTCCCTTGTTGCGGCTATCCGTTGATGCAACTTTAGAGTATGAACTGCACACATTAAATTCGCGTTTGCGTTGAAATATATTTTCTCCCTGTTTTTTTTTCACTCTTGGTGTTTATGGCTATGTTTATCAACTCGTACTTAAGGTTTTATTGATGTGAAATTTTGATTTTGGTGAGAAGTTGAAAAAGTTAAGCCTAAATAATTAGAGGCAAAAATTGAAAAGTTGCTGAAATTGTAATATGTCGCCCAAGTTTTGAATGAATTCAACGTTTATGCTAATTTAATTTCGAATATTTCTATTTTGATCTTTTTTTGTTTATGCAATATTCATGTATTTCACCAATTCGAAAGCAATATTAAAGCATTTTCCTATTTAATTAATGCAAAAATGATTTAATTAATTAATCATAATAAAATTTAGTTTATAAATAATAAGAATAAAATAAAAAATAATAAATATAAGCAAAGAAACACTTAATCACTTATTCACTTTATCACCAAACTGGTAAATTCTATTCCACACCTAGGTGCCCAGCACTCCCATCCCTAATGCGCTTCATTAAAATTAAATCGAATTAAAAGATAACGTTGTTAACTCCATTTATGTAATCATTCTAGTAACCCGAATTTTCAACTTTTATCTTTTCAAGGTGCAGTTATCATTCCTAGCACGAGGATTCATGGTTTCGGCAGTTATTATTCGGCAAGAAATTTTTTATGCTTGAAAGAATTTTGTTTAGTTCGGCAAAAATATTTTCATACTTAAATATATTATTAAAGTTATAATTATGACAAATATTAATTTTCGTAGTATGTTTATTATGAGAACTAAATAGAAGCAAGTTCCATTTGAATATATTTCCTTTATTTTAAAAGAATTTATATATTTTTTTATTCCTTCGAAATGCAGTTTTCATGCATATCACGATTTTCCAAGTTTTCGGCAGCTATTCTTCGCAAGCCAATTTTAATGCTTGGCAGACATTAGTTTAGCTAGGCATTTTATATTTATATATATTATTAAAGTTATAATTATGAAAACTATCAATTTTCAAAGTATGTTTATTATGTGAACTAAATAGAAGCAAGTTCAATTTTAATAAATTTCCTTTTATTTTAAAATAATTTATATATTTTTTTATTCCTTCGAAATACAGTCATCATGCATATCACGATGTTCCAAGTTTTGCGGCAGCTGTTATTCGGCAAGCCAATTTTAATGCTTGTCAGACATTAGTTTAGCTAGGCAACAATATTTTTATATTTATATATATTATTAAAGTTATAATTATGAAAATTATTGATTTTCAAAGTATGTTTATTTTGTGAACTAAATAGAAGCAAGTTCAATTTTAATAAATTTCCTTTATTTTAAAAGAATTTGTATATTTTTTCATTCCTTCGAAATAGAGTTGTCATGTATATCACGATTTTCCATGGTTTCGGCAGCTGTTATTCGGCAAGCCAATTTTAATGTTTGGCAGACATTAGTTTAGTTCGGCAATAATATTATTATATTTATATATATTATTAAATTTATAATTATGAAAAACATTAATTTTCAAAGTATGTTTAAGAGATGTTTTTCTCAAGAGAAGCGGTTTTTTTAGAGAGATGGTTTTTTAGGAGAGGCGTTTTTTTGCTGAAATCCGAAAAGTTTTTTTCCTTAAAACAGCGGTTTGTTTCATTTTCACCATCTTTTTCCCACTTGTTCCTATTTTAATTCTTCTCCCTGTTCTTCTTCCGTCTCGTTTCGATTTTGCTCTTCCTTTCGGTGAATCGCTTCATTGTTTAGATGTCGCTCTTCATTTCGTATCTGTGGTCGTGAATCGGTCTTCATTTCGGATTTCGCTTGGTGGTGATTATCGCTCTTCATGTCGCTTTTTTTTTTTACGGTATCATTTCGCTTTTCTTAGTTTTAAGTTTTAGTATTTGTGTAATCTATGGCTTATTTTTTGAAAATCCTTTTGCAGTGATACGACGACAAAGGTACAACAAAGGTAAAAGGTCAGAAGAAGAAGAATAAGAAGAAGGACAGTTCTTCAGGTATTTTTGTATGTTAATATTATGTTTTGGTCTTTTTTTCACACATGCATTGGCTATTTTGGACTTTTTCTCACACATGCATTGGCTATTTTGTGTATTTTTTTATGTTTTGTTGTTTTGGGTGAAATATTTAGTTTCTTTAAAGAATAGTAGTTGGTGGTGGTGGTGGTGGTTTGTATATTGTTTTGTGTTTATAGATTTTGGTTTGGTTTTCGTTCACTAATACTATATGGTTTCAGTATGATTTTCATGTAAAAATGAATCACTTGTTTGTTTGTAGGTCTTGGTGCCGCTATCTCTGCCCGTTGTCAATCAAATTATGTGAAATTAATTGAGGGAAGTTTAAATCATCTGAATCTTGTATTGTTTCGTATTTCTAGTTTCGGTCATTTTCTGCGATTGAAAAATATGCAATTTCAAGGTCAATTATTGCATATTTTGTATAGTAGTATTGACCGGGGGTAGTTTAGAGCGTAGGAAGCTTGGGTTTAACTTAAATAATAAGATTGTTGAATTAGGGCCAGTTGAGTAATTAGTTATTATTGGTTTGAGTTTTTCCGGTTGGTATAAACCTCCACAACGATCTGCTTTTCATGATGATGTCGTTGGTGGTCAGCATGTTCTTTATTTTGCTGACATTCTAAAAGCCTTTGATCATCATGCAACGATCAGTAATGGGGCAAGTGAGAATTGCTTGAAATTAGCTATGCTTATTATTTTGTACGGTATGCTTGTTGGATTTGTATACTGAAAGCAAGAACGTTTTATGCTTGTATACAATGTTTCCTGTGTTCACTATTTAATCTCCTATCTGATTGTGTTCATGATTGCATATGTATGTCATTTATCTCTATATAAGTTGATTATATGGTGATTAACGGATCACAGAAGGTCATATAATTGGAATAAACTTAAGAGATATAAATAGATCACAGCCGAGATGACTCTAGGACGAGTCGTTTGTCTAGGCTGCAGTATAGATGGAAATAGTCTGTCTTGACTATTTGTCTATACTAGTATGTCACAACGTATTAATAGGATCACAGTGAGATGTATTCTTCTATCTGACATAAGTGAAGAATCAAGATCTCGGTGACTTAATAGAATCTTAATACTAATAAGATTCCAGATATATATGTTGGTTCGTGTATCACTTTGATTTACTATGGGTGATAGTTATATATTAACTTGAGTACTCTGTATCTTGGGTGATAGCGGTCAATATATGATATTTGGTTATCTGTATTAGTACCCGTATCTGGTATAGGATAATGACATCCCCTTAAGGAGCTCAATAAGGTTTATTGCGTTAAACCCTGTAGGTTGATTAAGTTCAGGCACAATAACAAGGTTTGAGTGGTACTGCTTAAGGATTACAAAGAGATTAATTAATGGGTAAATATCATATTAAATCTTGAACTATACCCGTTTTATCAAAAATATCCTCGAACTTTCGAAATGCTCTCTAAACCCTCAAAGTATCATAGTTTTTGCAAATATATCCCGCATCTCTTTTCCGGCCACCAAAAACATGACGCGGCTTGCCGGATGCCACAGTGTAATTTAAAATCTATTTTTTTTTAAATGACGTCATTTAATAATCTTTTTTTTTAAATCCATGTCTAGATCAAAATCCATCCTGAAAATTAAAACCCAAATGAAAACCCTCCTGCCTGATTCGCTCGTCAAATTCGTCGAAAATCATTCGAAAACCCTACTTGCAAATTCGACATGTTCTTGGCGTTTTCGGGATAATTGTGGTCGGTGGCGTCTGAGATAGGAGGCAGATTGTGCAATGAAGGAAAATAGATATTAAATTTCCAGGAAGGTTTTCATTTGGATAATATTAGAGATCGGAACAAACCTGCAAAGCCCTGTCTCGAACAAGAAGCCCACGAAGAGACCTCCAAACCAGAGCATCATACGCGCGTGATTCTCTGCAGCAGCCATCAGATTGGGGTCTAAACCGTGAGGACCAAACACGGGGTTTTGGGGCTTGGCTACGCATTTCAATGGCGGAAGCGGTGAAGAAGCATTCTGGACCATGGGAATATTGCAGGGCTTCGAATTGTGAGCTCGAGAAGCATATATTTTCCTCCACTCCAAAAACCTGAAACTGCTTTAGCATAATTGAGAAAATGGTTGATGGATTTGATGTCAATTTCTCATTGATTGGTGATGACCATTGACTACTGTGGACCAGTGCTGTTTAGTTAGAAGCAAAATTGAGTTCAGGATTCTATCACAGAAAAAAATATTATCCCTCCTTTGTTAAATTTCCAAAAGGGGTTTTCATTTGGAAAATAGAGATCGGGCAGAAGGGTTTTCATTTGGGTTTTAATTTCCAGGATAAATTTTGATCTATAGAATGACATGGATTTTAAAAAAAAAGATTTTAAATTACACTGTGGCATTCGACGAGCCACGTCACATTTCTGGTGGCCGTAAAAAATATGTGAGATATATTTGATAAAACCATGATACTTTGAGAGTTTATAGAGCATTTTGAAAGTTTCAGAGTATTTTTGATAAAGCGGGTATAGTTCAAGGTTTAATATGATATTTACCCTTAATTAATTTAAGCTGTCAGACCTCTAATTAATTAATGGATGTCGGATATTTTAAATACGGAGATTCAATAAGT
The DNA here is from genome assembly GCF_028751815.1 of Salvia miltiorrhiza. Taxonomy (NCBI): domain Eukaryota; kingdom Viridiplantae; phylum Streptophyta; class Magnoliopsida; order Lamiales; family Lamiaceae; genus Salvia; species Salvia miltiorrhiza. The sequence continues at coordinate 28,216,963 of NC_080391.1, forward strand.
CTAAATACAAGCCCCGACTCATCACTGGTAATAAAGGGGTAAGTCAGTATTGATTCTCTAGTGGAATGAATTAATTGTGATCTGGGCTGATCATAGAAATTAATTCATTAGAGGCCCATCTTTATTCCTTGTATCTGATCCCTGGACTGGCCCAAAGTCTCCTGAGCCCAGTAGGAGTATAATTCACCCACTACAGTTATTGGTGCCCTAGGACTGTGTTTTATCTATAAATACAGCTATCTGCTCTCAGAATAAGACACACAAATAATCAGGGTTTTTAGAGAGCAGTAAGGGGCGCCGTTTTTAAGTGGCCGAATTCTCCTTGGGAATTCTCATAGCTCGTTGTCCATCCAACGTTGGGAGTTGAGCGGGATACAGTTCAGAAGGTCAGAACTGGAGACTTTCAATTCAGCCATTGACAGCCTCTGCATACAATTCACAAGTAAGTAATTCTAACTCCAATGTGCAACACTTAAATTCATAGGAGCATGTTAGGAATTAATCGTTGTATGGTGAATTAAGATATCCGAGAAACGATCCTATTGGAGCTATAATCCTTCAATGCTGCTGGTGAGGCATAAAACACATAAGCAAATAGAAGTTGAATATATTCATCTTGTTGATGATCTGGCAAGATTCAACTGTTATCCTTGGGAGCTTGTGAGCTATCAGTTTTTGGTGACTGTTTCGCACAATGCGAAACGGATAGTTGATAATAAACTTGTCAAAAAAAAATTGCGCCTTTGATGCATCTGGATGCACATTTATTCTTCAACTTTTTCTTCATGAAGTGTATCATAAGCTTGCGAATATGTGTGCCACACGGGTAGAAAATGCTGAAACATTGCATCCGCGCATATTGCGATGGTCAACAAATACTTTCTATAAGCTTGATGTTCTGATCGAATACTTCAAGCCGGAATTTGAAGATGAAATTGTAAGTAATTTTTATATTTCAAGTATTTTAATTTTTTATTTTGAACAGCATACCCACTCAAATTGTTTTTTTTTTAAATTAAAAACTATTTGCAACATCCGATGGTATATGATGAGTCTGAGATGCGACTTATAGATGGCATTGGGATTGATACGGCTGTTGGAAGCCCTATTCCTATTGATGACTTGTTGCACCATGTTCATTTGGTGGATGAGTAGCCCAAGGAGAAGAAATCCTAATCCTAATTTTCATACGGCTGTTGGAAGCCCTATTCCTATTATCATATGTTGGGAACTTAATGAAATATCCTAATCCTAATTTTGATGATACCAAAATCAATAGGTTTCACTTGTAATAGACTAGAACTGTTCGAACTCAAGTGTTAGAGTTCTTTTTCTAGTTTAGTTGTTGTTCTGAAGACTGAAGACTGAAGAACGAAGGACTAAAGACTGAAGACTGAAGACTGAAGATGCCGACTGATGTAACGATTAAGGCAAAGTCAAATACGGATATTTGACTTATCAGTCGAAGGATCAGTTTCGACTGATTACTTAATGCGCGCCACGTGGATTCAGCGGACTGATACTAAAGTCAAGTATCAGTTAAACATTCTTCCTCGGACTGAATCTCCTATGTTCAAAGGAAGCCACGCACTCCAAAAGTACAGCCGCATTAAATAGAGAGATCTCAGGATCGTCCCTTCTCCTGCTCTTCAAAGTAGCCGTTTTCACCAAACAAGGAACTCGAAGATTGAAGCCTCAGCCCAGGTTCAAATTACTCTAACGGAAGAAATCTTGAAGACCATCTCCACCAACGGATCTATTCAAGACGTCTCCTATGAATTGCGCTCAAGGTTCACTTCAATCTTCACCGATTCAACAACATAAGTTGAAATGTTGCCGAATTCGTTACTCAGCAAAACCGAGCCTCCCCAAAGTTTGAATCGAAGAAGAGAATCACAAAGCTAAAAATCAGTCACTGCTGATTACATACATTCTCTTAGAACTTAGGCAAATATTGTATATCCAAAGCCTAGGTAAAACTGACTGCAAAGAACTTGTTCTTTGTAGTTTAGTTGGCAAGTTTTCAAACCTCTTTTCAACGAACCGAATTGAGAGTTTGTGTCGAAAAGTAGTTCAAACTAGTGTTTTGTCTCTGTGAGATCTTAGTGTCCAGTGTGCGCTAGGAGTGACAAATCCAACACAGTGTGTTGGTACTTAAGATAGGCTCTTCAGTCGTCTCGATTTATTGTGCACCCGCAAGCACACGTTCAGGTTTGCTGTGCACTCGTAAGCACACGCATCGGTTTGCTGTGCACCCGTAAGCACATGCCCAGTGAAGTTGTTGGTCTGATCAACCGACCGTGGATGTAGGAAGTGTTTTCCGAACCACGTAAAAATCTCTGTGTTATTTACAGCTTTCAGTTTTTACCTTCTTACTTGTGCTTTTGCTTTTCTAAACCGAAAACTGATTAATTGCAAAAAGAAACTTAACTGCTGACAACGTGATTAAAATCACAGGCTATTTCGAAACAAAAGTTTTCTGCTGCGTGTGTTATTAGTCTAACTGATCTATCTTCTGATAGTCAGTAAGATTCATAACATTTCTCTGTTTATCAAACTCGACTGAAGCCTTACGTGTATCAGTTAAAGTCTTTGGCTTAACTGATAGCTCTTTACTGAAGAGTATTCAGTATCAGTCGTCAACCTTGTTTTGACAAAACTCTTTTTAGTAAAAAGGTTGAGTCAATTTGTATTTAAATATTTTGAAAAATAGCCTATAGGTGTATTCCCCCCCTATACACCTATTCGAGACCCTCCGAACCTAACATCATATGATGTGAATTTGTAATTATATTGTTTGTTTTTTCCTCTCTGGCACTGATATCAGCATGCTTATTGGGCTTGACATCGGTCTCTACCGAAAGTTACTGAAAATCCAAATGTTTTGTAGGTGAAGACTTGCTCATTAGGTACTTTATGTTTTTTGTAATTTATGTTAGGTTTTGGGTTGTGTAACTGATAACAATACTGAGACAATGTTGGGTACGTAATTTGTGTAGGAAGGCCTTGTTTTATGTTTCGGCAAATTTGTGATTTTTAGATTTTGTTATATTTATAAGCTAGCAAAAATTATAAGAATTAACTTATGATTTTCCAAGTTAGTTGGAATTAGGGGTGTGCATCGGTTCAAAACCGAACCGAACCGACCCAAAATATTAAAATCGAAACCGAACCGACCTCTTAAGAATTGAAACCGAACCGAACCGCTAAAATGCTAAAAACCGATCAAAACCGAACCGGTCAAAACCGATCGGTTTCGGTTCAAAACCGAACCGAATCGCCTGTTCCATTTTCTTTTCTTTCAAAAAATAGATTTTATCACAAAATTCAGCCACAAAATAACACTAATTCAGCCATATAATTTGAAAATATAGCAAACAAAAATTAGAGAACAGTCTGAAACCCCTAAATTCATCCAATTAAAATCATACAACAAAAATCAAAGAACAATCTGAACCCTATATTCAAAGTCGAGCTAAACCTCAAAATTCATCCATCTAAATCAAGCAAAAGTGATTTAGATTTGAGAGCGAAGAGTGAAAGTGATTCAGATTGGAAGATTTCAGAATGAAGTGCAGCAGCAGGGATTTACTTTAGAGTTTTGGGGTTTTCAAAATCAGCGAACAAGAACTCGTTGGTGGTGAAGGGTGTTCTGCTCGTGCTCAGAGAAGGGGAAAAGGGTGCTCTGCCGCCCGGTCTGCTGCTGTTGCCGCGGCGAGAAGAGCGGCGTCGACGGAGGAGAAGTGTTAGGGCAGAAGAGCGGCATCGTCGGGGACCTCGGGACGCGGCGTCGTGCTGCGTCGTGGGGGCGCGGCGTCGTTCGGACTCCAGTGCGGCGTCACCGGGGGAGCCTGGGGGGAGGCGGCGGGTGTGGTTAGAAGTGTTAGGGCAGAAACTTTAAAATCAGGTTTTATCTTAGGTGTAGGTTTCGAATTTTAAGTTTGTAACTAATAAAAATATATATAATAAATAATATATTTATTAAAATATATATGTATCGGTTCGGTTCGGTTTTCCGACCGAACCATGGCTGGAAAATCGAAACCGAACCGATTCCTAGTCGGTTTTTACCTTTCAAAATCGAACCGAAAACCGAACCAGGAAATCCAAAATCGAACCGAACCAAAAAGAATCGGTTCGGTCGGTTTTTTCAGTTCGGTTCGGTTTCTGCTCACCCCTAGTTGGAATCAACAAGTTACTATGTCAGAAATTATTAATGCTATTTGCTTTCCATTTGCTTTTTATTACTTTGGTTTGTATTCGCACTTTTATAATGTTTTGGGCATTTGTGGTTTGTGGTATTCAGTTATGTGACGCCCCAATTTTCTTATTAAATAAAAAGAAGTACTTTGATTAAAAAAATACGATTTCAATTTTTAAATAACTAAAACCCAAATCCAACAGAGAAAAGTAAATAAACATCATAAACTGAGTCTTTATTCTAAATGAAAATAAAACATTAATTTTCTTTTATCTTTGACCATCACTCGCCCTGCCTCTCATCGCCCGAGTCATCTCCTGAAAAAGATATTATTTTGGGGTGAGTACAATAAACTCAGTGAGGTGCATTTATCCATATTATAAGAATCACAACAAAATATAAGTGCAAAGAATACTGTCTGCTCTTTCATATTGCCCGAAATTAATAACTTTCTGTCTCTTAGCCCGAAGGCTATATAACTTTCTGTCTCATATAGCCCGTAGGCTATAACTTTCTATCTCATATAGCCCGTAGGCTATAACCTTCTGTCTCATATAACCCGTAGGTTATAACTTTCTGTCTCATAGCCCGGAGGCTCTGCCTGCTTCTCACACATATAAATTGAGTAAAACCTATAATAAGGATAAATGTTAAATGCAACGTTATAACCCCACTTTAACCTTTCTTGTGCAAAAACTCGCAATTAAAATCAAGTCTCGCACGCCGTTCCTAAAATGAATTATGAAAATTATAATTACAGCATGCTTAACCAATAAATGCACATAAAAATACGAAGGCTAAAATAAGAACGCTTCTTAAAATATAAATTAGGAACCATTTTCACCCCTTAGATCATCAAGATCTACGGTTGATTCATCATCTTGTTGGACAAATTCATGGTCCTGAGTTCGAATCCCAAAGGTAGCAAAAAATTATTTTTTGCAATTCATACCTTTATACAGTTTATTCATGCGTGTTATACATAAAATTCATACATTTTTGCTGGTTCGTAATTCTTAAAATAAGGGTGGTTTATTGAATAACCGCCCCCTATATATATATAGGGAAAGGTTCAAATAAGAACCACTAATAAAATAAGAACGGAGAACCATTTTAAGCCATTCGATCATCAAGATCTACGGTGGATGCATCATCTTGGTGGATGGATGCAGGTGCTGGGTTCGAATCCTGAAGGGAGCAAAAAAATTATTTTTTTCGGATGCATTAAATTTAATAGCGGATGCATTAATTTGTATAGCAAATGCAATAATTTTATTGGTTCTTATGTTCTCACGATAATTGTGGTTCTCACTATAACCGCACCATATATATATATATATATATATATATATATATATATATATATATATTGCCTTTCTTTCAAACTTTATTAACAAATAACTCATAATTCATTTAACATATATATATATATATATATATATATATATATATATATATATATATATATATAGGCGGTGGTTATTCAATAAACCACCCTTATTTTAAGAATTACGAACCAGCAAAAATGCATGAATTTTATGTATAACACGCATGAATAAACTGTATAAAGGTATGAATTACGAAAAATAATTTTTTGCTACCTTTGGGATTCGAACTCAGGACCATGAATTTATCCAACAAGATGATGAATCAACCGTAGATCTTGATGATCTAAGGACTGAAAATGGTTCCTAATTTATATTTTAAGAAGCGTTCTTATTTTAGCCTTCCCCTATATATATATATACTAAAAGAGCTTCTTTAGAATACATAGTTATCATACTATCGTATCATTTACTAAAAATATTAGAACAAAGGTATACATGCATTTATATCTAAACAACACATATCTTCATACATATATATATCCACGTAAAATGATGATACATATGTAAAAATAAAAATTAGAGAAATGACTTTTGACCAAAACTTAAGACCTGCGTCCACTTCATATATATAGACTCACTTTTGCTTTTGCCAAAAAAATTGTTGTGGAATTTGTTCGGGAAAACAATCAACGCAGCAAGAACATAAAAGAACACGAAGGCGATTTACGTGGTTCGGATTTTTCAATCCTACATCCACGGTGCAGAACAATCAATTCTATTTCACTATGAACACTCAAGAACTTTACAATTACAATTGAGAACACTCAACACTAGAAGAAGTGTATAGCCTACAAATCTATCAAGATTGCTATAATTCCTCGCTCTCAACTAGTTTACAGTAATGGAAATTCTTCAGCTTCGACTCAACAACTAATCTAGGTATTTAAACAAAAGAAATAGCAGTTGAGAAGATTTGAGATACGCGCCAACTTCTGGAATGAAGAAACACAGATCCGTTGGATCTGTTGTAACTAACCTAAAACTGAACTCTCTTAACTCTTGCATATTTGCTAACAGATCCCTCAGCAATAGACTAAACACCCGTGCATATTTTACCCGTCAGAGGAATCGAACTCCAGACCAGAGAAATCAAGATACCAGAGGAATCAATATGTCAGCGGAGTCAAAGTCAGAGAAATCATGCCAGAGGAATCGAATGCCCGAATGCCAGAGCAGCGAAGTCACATCACCAGAGAACTCAGGTTCAGAGGAATCAAGTCCAGAGCAGTGCAAAGCATCACCAGAGAAATCAAAAAACTAGAGCAGCGAAATCCACATTCCGCTGGTGGCCCATTTCTGTGGCGAGATCAGAGAAACCGTGTAGACTAATTGTATGTAAATACTTTACTCACAATTCTCCACCTTATCTAATACAATTAGAATACACCACTACTAGAAAAACGCTCATAGATAACGGATTTTATCCGTTATCTATGAGCAAAAAAACCGTTGTGTATAGTGGTGTTATCTATTCTATACGTCATACACAACGGTTTCAAAACCGTTATGTATAGTAGCATAGATAACGGTACGATGCGTCATACATAACAGTACGCATCCGTTATCTATAAAGGTTATACATAACGGTTTTTCACCGTTATGTATTAAGATTTTTCCGTTATGTATTATTATTTTTTTTTTTATCATAGTTAACAGTTTTTTGCACTTTTTATAACGGTTTTAACCGTTATCTTTGATAGAATACATAACGGTTTTTCACCGTTATGTATTAAGATTTTTCCGTTATGTATTAATTTTTTTTTTTTATCATAGTTAACAGTTTTTTGCACTTTTTATAACGGTTTTAACCGTTATCTTTGATAGAATACATAACGGTTTTTTGCACTTTTTATAACGATTTTTTGCACTTTTTATAACGATTTTTGCAGTTTTTATAACGATTTTAACCGTTATCTTTGATTAGAATACATAACGATTTTTTGCACCTTTTATAACAGTTTTTTTGCACTTTTTATAATTGTAGTATATTTTTAAATTTTGCAATTTTTATAAAACGACAAAATGATAAAATCAACAATAACAATTTTATATATCATCCAAAATATTCATACATTACCATCCAAATGAATCAAGTATCAAGTATACATCATCATTGCATATTCGATTCAAAATTGAAAGTACCAACTATCTTATAGCTAAAACAAAAATCTATCATACTATGTATTCTAGCACTAAGTCCTCAAGAACTAGTTGCTCTTTCCTGAAATCCTTCTTCCTCATGAAAGTAATCTGCAATAGAATTGGTTTTCTATGCAAGGCAAAAAGAGAATGCTACCAAATGCAGAAATTGGGGAATTTGAATGTAATGGTGTAAGATATACCTTTGTATGAGCTGCTAAGTTACTAACAGCAATTATGGGAGATCCGTAAGCATCACAAGCAAAGTCAATCATGGACCCGAATGGATATCCATGGTGCTCCTGCATAAGATAATGACAATCAATAACCACATATTCTAGTTATCAAGCATGAGAAAGGCGTGTGATCAAAGAGTGGTTATACCTGAGAGAAGGAGGAGAGAAATCCCCGTACACTGTGATGAAGAAGTGTTCTAACTTCCTCGATAGGCGGAAGCCTAGCAGCCTTTTCCTGAGGGAAAAAAGAAAAGAAAAAAGATTGATGTTGAGAAAAAAGATCCACAACATCTGCCAACTACTAGAAATATGTGCACAGGCTGTGGAACCTACATTCAGCATTAGTAAGGAGACTACTCAGAAATAGAGAGTGTGGAACCTAAAATAAAAATCCGGAATGCAAAGTTTTAATTGCAACTGCTACAGGCCTTTTGCTGGTTTTGATCCCTTTGATAGCTGCGAAAACAAAATTACAAAAGACAAAAATTAGATGAATCAACAAGCACCGATACTTTCTATAAACCCCGAATGAAGCAGTTTTAATCCTTGCCTTCAGCATAATCAGGAGCTCCGAAAACAGCAGAGCCAGCAACCAACGCATTGGCTCCGGCCTCAATTACCTGTGCAAGTATATTATAAAACTGACTTTTAGCACAGACAAATATGGAAAAACTCCGATAAAAGTTAAAAGAAATGAATAAAAATGAAAAGATAGGCGAAGACGGTGATTCTGGGATAATCAAAGAGCAGCATTTCCTCATAAGAATCTATGCTTCATTTCTCTCAGCAGACCGACATTTCTGGTCGAAGAATTGCACACTTATTCATTCTTACTTTTGTAATATGACCTCGAGCAAAAACATAGCTTCAATTGGAAGGCCAAATTGGGAAAAACCAGAAGCAGATCACTTCTCTTCCAATTTCTATCCACCCTTAGGCCCAATACCAAAGAATAATATGGCATAAAATACACCATAGGCACGACAGAATTCACTCAAACTAACATCCCAAAGCAAACTTACATAACCGATTTCCCTAAATCGTCCGCACACATGCAGCAAGTTTTACTGGTTTATACAACCCTAATGATCTCTTTCTTCAAAACCCCACCTTAAAGATCATTAAACCCTTTAAGATAGTCTATCAAGGATCAACGAGCCACAGGGAGAAACAATTGTAAACTGAAATTTTCAAAAGCAAGGTTTCAAGATTGTAAGCTTTTTATTCTTATCCTCCTCAAAGATGAGAAGATTAAGTGAGGATGTTTATGGATGTTGGGTTTAAGTGACATTCTAATATGTCTGAACCATAAGTCATGCAGAATTAGTCACTATTCTTTAGTAATTGATAAGGATTAAAGAGAAGAGGGACTAGGTAGTGGACCTTGTATGCATTACTCGGACCAACTCCACCATCTACCTCAATCCATGGGTTCACTCCCTGTACGAATTTTTTTCAAACAGTAAGGGAAATCTACAAGCAGTCAATTATTGCATGCAAGAAAGCAAGCGACGAAGCAGAAAGACATATTCACGCTACCTTCTCAGCGCACAATCTTCTCAACTCCACTATTTTCTTTACTTGGCTTTCTATGAAGCTTTGCCCACCAAACCCGGGATTTACAGACATAATCAATACCAAATCAACCACTGTAAATAAGAAAAAGAGAATGCGCTAGGAAATGTTAATTAACTGAACCAAACACATTGTGGGAGACAGAAATATGAGTATGAGAGACATAACCCCCCCCCCCCAAAAAAAAATATATAAATCAGAAAAAAGGCATAAGCATTTGGTTTAGTGGCCCCAGAAACTCTGCTTCAAATTCACTAACTCAAATATTTGCCCTTTGGCTTGGCAATTATGCAATAATATATTATCATAATTCGTGATCAAATATTTCTTTCTTTCTACTCTAAGTTAGCTCTTGTCTGGTGGTCGTTTAAGCTGCTACGCCTTCTATACTATGAGAAGCAGGCCACAGCCCGTTAAGAAAGAAATCACTGACATCATCTCCTCTTTGAATCTTGCCATAATACATTCTCAATTTAAGGACATACAGAACCTTACCATCAAGAACATACTCTATGGTACTCAATGGAGTCCCGGGGTTCAGGACAACTCCGGCTTTTTTCTAGTAGCAAGTAACAGGCTGTCAGATAACAACTTGAGAAATTCAGAATTCGAAACCATATGCAGCAAAATCCTTGCCACTCAATCAAACATACATCAGCATATAACAAATCATACCGTAATCGGTGCTATTCGATTAACAAATATCACAGACATTATATGTAGATTTATTCTCACGATGATTATATTCAGAGTTACAACAGAAGACATCAATATATTTCCAGAGAAAGGTACACAATGAGGAAAATGAAGAATTTTCCCTCGGTAGTCCAAGCGTAGGTACGAGGAGCAATGGAAAGCATCGAGGTAAGCACCACTGAGGCAGTCGCAGTGTGGTACGGCAACATCGAAGTCAAGCTAACACAACCTATCTCCACGGGCTACAGCTGCCATTTGTATGAATTCTGAAGCTGCAATTTGAGGAGACGAACATTTTAGCTTAAACATCAATGGATAATTGAACCACAATATACCTTCTTCTTTCTGGATAAAATTCCAAAGAAGCAAATTCACAAATACAGCTTGAAATAAAGGCTAGACAGCATACAAAGTCTTCTCATCACTATTCAGTCGCATCACAAGCTTGGATTTCACACATATAGATCTTCAAAAAACCCAAATAAGAACACACTGCAACTACAATTTCATGATTGTTTCTGACTAATTACTAACACTAAATTGAACTAATTCCTACAGAAACTGAAAACAAATAGAAATACAGTCCAACCTAGACTTTTTGACTGCATTCAAAATACTGAAGTATCTGAAACTCATGTTCTCTAGCAAGCTATCTATAACGAATGCATAACGAAACCCCACCCCCGTGGGCTCAGGGCGTTACACTATCCTTCCCTGAGCTCATAGCTCGAAAACCCCCAATTCATCCCTCAGCAAATAACCAGAACCCAAATCCACCCCCAATCCAGCCTATAAACCACTAAACGATATAAGCTTTAAGCGCCTTAGTGCATAGAGAAAATAGCATGAAGATGCCATCTGCAACACATATGTACACCAAAGAAAACAGTCTGTAATCCAATCAATCTTTGAACAAAATAAGAAATTACCATAAACGAGCTCTCTGTGGAAAGAGAAAGGTGGACCGGTGGCATCGTTTCCGCCACTGCTCGCCGGGAGTTGGAGGAGAAAGAGAGGTGATTAGGGTCTGGTGTGCCGGCGGCCATGGCTGCTGCCGCTCCTTCAGTTCAGCGACGGACATCCTCTTTCTCAGCAACAAATCAATTGGAAGCAGAAGAAGATTTTAGCCCTCCAGCTTCATTTGAACCCTAGCTTTGGCATTTCCACACAATTGAGATTCGAATCGTGTGATTGGGCAAGAGGGATTGAGGAATTGAAAGGGGTTTGGGCGTGTACAGGCTGCGTGAGGAGAGGTCGGCGGAAAAGGGCGGCACGAAGAGGTCGAAGTCCTAGGGTTCTAGATTTGGGGTTCTGTGGAAGACAAAGAAGGGAGAGAGAGCACAGAGCCGTTGAAAGCGGCGGCTCGCCGAATTTCATCAGAGGCCATAGAGAGAGGCGATGAGGGTGAAATGGCAGCGAGATCGCGAAGAGAGAGAGAGAGATTTGGGGAGGAGATGAGACGCAGCGAGGGTGGGCGGCAGCGGCGCGACGCAGCGCGACAAGGGTGGGCGGCGACGGGCTAGCTCGGGGCAGCGGCGCCGGCGGCGGAGTCAAGAGGGGAGAGAGAGAGTCGAGAGAGACATGGAGGAAGAACAAAACTAGGGCTTCAGTTTTGGGGGGGTTAATTTCTAAATTTCCTAATTTTTTTTTCTTTTTTTTTCACTTTTAATATTCAATTTTTGGTATTTATATTTCTAATTTAGATATTTAATTTAGATTTTATATAAGTGTTAATAAAATAAAAAAATGTTATGAATTTTTTTTTTCAAAGTCCATATCTAAGAATAAATTCAAATTTTAGGATAAATAATTTATTTGTTACTATTTTTTAATATAATATAAGATAATATAATATTATTTTAAAAAAATTAATAAAAAAAATTATACATAACAGTTTTTAGAGACGCTCATACATAACGGTTCAAAAACCGTTGTAAATGACTCTTATACATAACGGTTATTTAACGTTATAAATAAACCGTTATAAAAGATGGTCATAGATAACGGTGGCACAACGGTTTTGTAATACTGTTATGTATGCAACTAATAGATAACGCAAAAACATAACGCATTTGTTCAAACCGTTATCTATGCATATAGACAACACTACATAGATAACGGATTTTTCGAAAACCGTTATCTATTCCTAAAAGTGCGCTCATACATAACGGTTTTTGAAAAAAACCGTTATCTATGCACTGTTATGTATGTAAACTTTTGTAGTAGTGCACCGAACTACCTGTAAGAATTAGACAAACAACTTGCTCTCCTCGAGAGAGCTCATACCAATCAAAAAACAACACTTTTGGAACTTAACAGTTGGTAATGCTTTAGTAAGCACATCTGCAGCATTATCATCAGTTGAGACTTTCTTCACCACCACATCACCTTTTTCAACTAAATCTCTCGCAAAATGGAATTTAACATCTATATGTTTAGACCTCTCATGAAAAGATTGATGTTGAACAAGATGAATGACACTTTGATTATCACAAAGAATAGAGACAACCTGTTGATTAATGCCTAACTCAGACAGCATACCGCTCAGCCATATACCTTCTTTCACTGCTTCTGTAACAGCAATAAATTCGGCTTCTGTAGTGGAAAGAGCTACCACAGATTGTAGTGTAGATTTCCAGCTCACTGCTGTTCCATAAAGTGTAAATGCATATCCAGATTGGGACTTCCTTGTATCTGTACTTCCTGCATAACCCGAGTCAGTAAAGCCAACTAAAACTTGTTCTGAATTAGTGGCTCCACCTTGAAACATAATTCCTTTATTAACAGTTGCTTTTAAGTATCTTAATACTCCTTTTAAAGCATCCCAGTGTGCCTTACCAGGATTTGCCATGTACCTGCTTACAAGACTTACAGCATAAGCCAAATCAGGCCGAGTACAAAGCATAGCATACATGATGCTTCCTACCACATTTGCATAAGGAATAACACTCATGTTCTTAAGTTCTTCAACAGTAACAGGACATTGCTTATTAGACAACTGAATATGTTGAGCTATAGGAACCTGAGCAACTTTTGCTTCATTCATATTGAATTTTAACAATACTTTCTTCAAGTAATCAGATTGAACAAGCATAAGTTTCATATTTTTCCTATCTCGCTTGATATCCATACCAAGAATTCTCCTAGCAGTCCCTAGATCTTTCATATCAAATTCAGCACTCAGTGATTGCTTTACTTTATCAATCTCATTACTAGAACTACTAGCAATAAGCATATCATCAACATACAAGAGTAAGTAAACAACCACAGACTCAGCAACTTCTTTCAAGTATACACATCTATCATGCAGTGTTCTCTTGAAACCTATACTTATCATGAATTCATCAAACCTTTTATTCCACTGTCTTGGACTTTGTTTCAGTCCATACAAAGACTTTTTCAAGAGACATACCTGACCTTCATAGCCAGCTACTTCAAATCCCTCTGGTTGATTCATGTATATAGTTTCCTCTAACTCACCATTTAGAAAAGCTGTTTTAACATCCATCTGTTGCAATTCTAAATCTAGGTGTGCAGTTAGAGCAAGTATAAGTCTAATAGAACAGTGTTTAACAACAGGAGAAAAGATTTCATTAAAATCTATACCTTCTTGCTGAGAGAAACCTCTAGCAACTAACCTTGCTTTATACCTGATTACCTCAATACCTTTGTGAACCTCCACATTTTTCTTGTATAACCATCTACATGTTATACATTTCTGGTTCTTAGGTCTGTCCACCAAGATCCAAGTCTTATTTTTCAATAAAGACTCTATTTCCTCCTCCATAGCTTTGATTTCTTTCAGAGCACTGAATTGCTTCTTTATAAGACCTAGGCTCTCTGTAATTTACCTCTTCAGCTGCTGAGAAAGCAAAGCTAACTTGATCTGCTTCAGAGTATCTGGCTGGAGGTTTGATGACTCTTCTAGCTCTGTCTCTGGCTAGATGATACTCACTGAGGTCCTCAGTATTAGCCTGTTGTTGATCATCTTCTTCCTGTTTTATACCTGTCACTTCTGATACTCTAGACACTACATCATTAATAGGAGTGTTATCACTAGTTTTATCAGTGTTTACTTCAACTCATCTACCAGTAAACTCAGTAGTAGATTGCTCCTTAAGAGGCATTATATTTTCTTTAAACACTACATCTCTACTGATTAGGAGTTTTCCCTTTCCAGATTCTATGCACCAGAGCCTATACCCTTTAACCCCTGTTGGATATCCCACCATAACACATTTCAATGCTCGAGGTTCCAACTTATCCTGCCTAACATGCATATATGCTAAGCATCCAAATTTCTTCAAATTTGAGTAGTCTGCAGCCCTACCAGTCCACAGTTCTTCAGGGGTTTTAAAATCAATAGCACTAGAAGGACATCTATTTATAAGATAAGCAGCAGTGGTAACTGCTTCTCCCCAAAATTTAGGTGGCAAACCTGAGCTAGAGAGCATACACCTAACTCTCTCAAGGAGAGTTCTATTCATTATCTCTACAACCCCATTCAGTTGAGGATTTCCAGGTACTGATTTATGTCTTTTAATTCCCCTATCTTTACAAAATTCTTCAAATTTTCCAGAGGTGAATTCTAAGCCATTATCAGTCCTTAAACATTTCAACTTACATCCCTTTTCATTCTCAACAGCACTACACCACTCAACAAATTTATCAAAGGCATCAGACTTGTGTTTTAAAATGTAAACCCAGACTTTCCTAAAGAAATCATCTATTAGAGACATGAAATATACACCTCCACCTATAGTGGTGGTTTTGGATGGGCCCCACAGATCACAATGAACATATTGAATAGGTGCAGATGAAACATGTTTGCCAACAAGATATGGGAGTTTCTTGCTTTTACTTAATTCACATGCATCACAAGTGTTCAGTTTTTCCTCAGCAGATAAACTCAATATACCCTGTTTCTTTAGTTCAATTAACCCTTTTTCACTAACATGCCCAAGTCTCTCATGCCACAATTCAATATCACACGTAGAGGCAATTTCAAACTCACCAACAATAGTTTCAGCAACTAAATGATACAAAGTCTGTTTTCTGGTTCCTTTCAACACAATTTTATCTTCCTTTAAAACATATATATCATTAACACATGATTTAAACTCATAGCCTTTCATTTGTAGTGATCCAAGGGATATCAAATTCCTTTTTAGACTAGGAATATATCTAACTTCAGTTAAGAGCCTTACATAATTATCATGTAGCTTTAGCTTGATTGAACCAATGCCTCTGACAGGGCAGACTTGATTGTTCCCCAAAACTACAGATCCCAGGTCCTTCATCTGCAAATCAACAAACTAATTCAAGTTAGGACACATATGGAAAGAACACCCTGAATCTAATATCCAACTATTCTCAGTTTTAGAAGATGTGATGTTTAAAGCTTCAGCTTCTTGGATATTTTCAGCAAGGTCGGCAGTGTCTGATGAGCCTTTTTGAGCTTGTTTTCTTTTCCAGCTGTAGCAGTCTTTCTTGATATGCCCTGGTTTCTTGCAGAAGTGGCACTTCTTGGTTTCCTTCTCATCATCCTCCTTCTTCCCTGATCCTCCCTTCTTTTCTTTGAAGGGCTTCTTGGATTTTGCTTTGTTGAACTTTGCTTTGACATTGAGGCTTTCACTTGCGGTTTCTTGTCTACCATCAGATGCCTTTTGCAACTCCCTGGATTTCAAGGCATTCATGACTTCATCCAGGGAGATAGCAGTCTCCCTCCCATACAGCATGGCATCCCTCATGTTGTCATAAGATTTGGGCAGGGCACTCAGGAGCTGGATTGCCTTGTCTTCATCTTCTAGCTTTACATCAATATCAGCCAAATCATCAACGGCTTTATTGAATTCATCCAATTGATCAGATAGATTCTTCTCCTCTGAAACTCTGAAGGAATACAGCCTCTTCTTCAAGAAGAGCCGATTAGCTAGAGACTTAGTCATGTAAAGACTCTCCGGTTTACCCCATACTGCAGCTGTAGTGTCTTCTTTTGACACTTCTCTCAGCACTTTATCTCCCAGATGTAGGATGATAGTGCTATGAGCCTTCTTTTACATTTCAGCGAACTTCGTCTTCCCATCTCCTTCTTTTGGAGCCTTCTCTGTGGTCAGAACATCATCAAGGCCCTGTTGGATGAGAACGGCCCGCATCTTCATTCTCCACAGGGAGAAATCGTTCTTCCCTGTGAATTTCTCGGTGTCGAATTTAGCAATCGACATTTGGTAGTGAAAAGAATGGCGATTCCTCCACCGATCAAGAACTCCTCCGATTCAGATTTCCTCCGATTCAAATCTCGAACAGTTGGTGTGCGTCGATCTTCCGTTTCCCACAGACGGTGCCACTTGTTGTGGAATTTGTTCGGGAAAACAATCAACGCAGCAAGAACATAAAAGAACACGAAGGCGATTTACGTGGTTCGGATTTTTCAATCCTACATCCACGGTGCAGAACAATCAATTCTATTTCACTATGAACACTCAAGAACTTTACAATTACAATTGAGAACACTCAACACTAGAAGAAGTGTATAGCCTACAAATCTATTAAGATTGCTATAATTCCTCACTCTCAACTAGTTTACAGTAATGGAAATTCTTCAGCTTCGACTCAACAACTAATCTAGGTATTTAAACAAAAGAAATAGCAGTTGAGAAGATTTGAGATACGCGCCAACTTCTGGAATGAAGAAACACAGATCCGTTGGATCTGTTGTAACTAACCTAAAACTGAACTCCCTTAACTCTTGCATATTTGCTAACAGATCCCTCAGCAATAGACTAAACACTCGTGCATATTTTACCCGTCAGAGGAATCGAACTCCAGACCAGAGAAATCAAGATACCAGAGGAATCAATATGTCAGCGGAGTCAAAGTCAGAGAAATCATGCTAGAGGAATCGAATGCCCGAATGCCAGAGCAGCGAAGTCACAAAAATCAACCCAACAAATCAATAGGCATGCATAATATAATATTGCTAGGGAGGAAAGGTAAAAGAAAACAATTAAGGCTATACATACGTGTACTCAGTAGAGTTTCTGACAGAGAGAGAAAATGAGGAGCAACTAAGGAATCAATATGGTGACAGTGAACAAAATATAAAGGGAACAGTAACTCCTTTACTCCCTGACGGGAACGCCATACAATAAGAATACAACACAGAAGCCCATGAAGAAGAAGGAAGAAAAATGAGGAGAGGGGTTACCTCGCTCACAGACGGCTAGTTGCTGAAAATGAGTGTGTGGAAAAAAGAGATGTAAGGGCTGCTATTTATACAAGAAATTGGAGGTTTATTTCTAGCAGAAGAATCAATTAAGAACAATCTTTCCAAAATTTGGGATTTGCTAAAAAGGAAAATTAGGGCACAGATCATGCAGGGAAAGTGCCAAAACCCTACTGCTTTTTCTTTGGGCCAAAAAGAATTGGACTGAAATAAAACTATAATTATATGGGCTTAAAATATGTAGTAGTAATAATAATAATAATAATAATAATAATAATAATAATAATAATAATAATAATAATAATAATAATTTAATTAAATGAGATTTTATTAAAAAAGAGAAGAAAAAAACAGACCTAAAACCCTTGAGAACACAGAGGAGTAAACTAAGGGCCGAGCCTCATTAAAACCCTTTTAAGGCAAACCCAAACGGGAAAATCCTTAAAAGGGAAAAAGAGTGCTCGTCTAGAAAAGACTGCGAGGGAGCGGAGAAGAGACAGCTTCAGAAGTTCCGGCCTAACCATCACCCCTAAGCCGCTCGGCTCCCAAACGCAGCGAAAGCAAACAAACAAAAACGAAAGAAACAACAAAAAACCCAACAAAAGAAACAGAAAAAACCACACCGTTCCTCCAAACGAAAAACCAACGAAGCCCAAGAGAACCGGCCTGGCAAAACACGAAAACAGAGAGCCACCCAGACCCAGCAGAACAATCCAGCCGTTCTTCAAGCAAAAATGAACTCGGACGCAGAGCACGGCGACCCCGGCCGCGAACACCTGCTCTCATGCCCAATCTAGAACGCCCCTTGCAACAAGGAAATCCAACGACAAACCTAGGAGAAAGAAGGTGATAGAACACCATGACTACCGTTCATCAACGACCCAAGCAACGGAGCCATAAAAACTCGACGCCGATGCAACAACAACAACGCCGCGGAGCTTCCCAGACGAACCAAAACTCACAGCCTCAGTTCCGAGCTCACCCGGAAGCTGAAAAAAGGCCCTGATCTTGGTCCCTAACCAACACCCACGACAATCCAGCAAAAAACCCATACAAAAAACCAATAAGGAACCCAAAGCGCCGACCAGATGTTTGTGAAAAAGCCAAGCTTGTCAAAACAGAAAAGATGTGGTCCCTCCAAGCAAAGACGCCATCCAAGGAGGGAATCAACATGATTATCAAAAGAAAAGGGTGAAAGAACACCATGGCTCCCGTTCATCAACGACCCGAACAACAGGACCAAAAACTCAACGCCGACGCATCTGCTAGAAACGTCACGGAGCTTCCAAAACGAACCAAAACTCATAGCCCCAGCTCCGAGCTCACCCGGAAACTGAAAAAAGGCTAAGAGATTAGTCTCTAAACCCCCGCCCCTGTCAAACCATCTCAAACCCGCACAGAACTCCCAACTTCTATCAAACAACCAGAACGCATACCAGGTGTTTGTGAAAAAGTCCAGGCAGCCAACAAGCAAGTATAGCTCCTGCCACATACAAAGCCCAATCATCCGCGAATGCGTATATGGCTGTGAGTGGCCATGTCCGTCCTGACCGCTTTTTTGATGGCCTCGACCTCGTGCGGCCACCACCCCTCCATCATGTTTTGATTGGCCATAATGTCCGCAGGTTTGTTGCCTTCCCGATAGATATGCGTAACTTGAAGATTAAAATTTTGTAACAGACCAAGAGTATACTTCCAAGAAGCAAAAAAATGCCAAGGCACGTTAGAAGATCGAGAATTCAAAACTTGAATCACATAAGCAGAATCAGTTTCAATCCATAAATGGTGCCAGCCCCTGCTATGAGCAATTTGAATTGCAATAATGACGGCATAGAGTTCCGCCTTAAAAGCATAACCAATCCCCGCCCGGTAATGAAAACAGCCTCTGACCCAAGCGAAATGATCTCGAAAGACCCCACCCGCAGTGATATTTCCCGGAGCTCCCATTGCCGAACCATCCGTATTAACTTTAATCCAGGGGGAAGCCGGTGGCCACCAGTGCACAGAAACGAAAGTCGGAGGAGCAGTCGCTCTGGTCTTAACGCCAATTCTACGAAGGATGAGATAATCAGACCAAGTGTTCTTCATGCGGCCGATCTTCTCGAAAATATCCATCTCTTTGAAACCAATCTTTACCATTTTGAGCAAACGGATTTTTGAGAAAACAAGATTCTCAAAGATGCAATCATTCCGAAGAGTCCAGATAGCCCAAATAAGAGTAAGAATTCCAGCCTTCCAACAGGAGTTAACTTGGGAACTATACTTCATATTCCAAGCAATTGACAAGAAGTTATGAATTCCTGGAATATGATCCGACAGACCAAAATTAAACCAATCTAAGAATTCCATCCAAACAGCATTGACCAGATTACAATTCCAAAAAATGTGATCAATAGATTCATCAGCACAAAAACAGAAAGGGCAATGATTCGGCGTGATTAAACCATGTTTAATAAGTCTATCACAAGTCGGCAGACGATTGTGGAGAATACGCCACCCTACAAGAGAGCGTCTCATGGGAATGAAATTTTCCCAAATCCAAGAGCCCCAACTGACTTGCGGAAAACGATGGCAGTTATTAGCATGAGCAAGCGCAGAAGTAACTTTTCCATGGACGGAATTTTTCCAGAATCTAGTGTCAGAATCCGATCCAATAGGAAGAAGGAGAATATCACAGATGATGTCCGGAAACTTGTTGATAAAGCTTTGAGTAAAATGCCAAATCCCTTCATAGAAATAATCAGCCACCGAATAAGTAAGCGACTCGCAAAGAAAGTAAGGAATGCCACATTTTTCGGCAATTCTATAACCAAGCCAATCATCTCTCCAAAAATTCGTGTTCTCTCCGTTGCCAATGTAGCTATAAGAGTCATGAACCAGATCTGGGACCTCAGGCTGAATTCCGAGCCAAATAGTAGAGCTTACGTTAGTACGAGCTTGACAGAAATCATTCAAGTACCGTTCCTTAAGCAAAGTAAAACCAAACTTCTTTCCATGAATGAGGTTCCAAGTCAATTTCATAAGAAAACATTTATTGAGCAACGCAAAAGAACGCAAGCCCAACCCACCTTCCTCTTTAAGAGAGCAAACTCTATCCCAGCTAACCGTGCAACTGCCACGCTTTCTCGTGTCACCAGACCATAAAAAATTCCGGCAAAGTTTATCAAGATTATCAATAAGCGATCTTGGCCATCTATATATCATCATGGAATGAGTTGCCGAGCTTTGAATAACCGATTTTATAAGACATAACCTGCCCGCCATCGAAAGTTGAATACCTTTCCATCTAGAGAACTTGGAGACAATACGATCATGAATAGCTCGCAAATAAGAAGCTCTAACTCTGCCAATAAAAATAGGAACTCCCAAATAGGTGAAAGGCATGCTACCAACTGGAAAACCCAAGTGTCGATTAATACATCTTCGCAAACCCGTGCTAACCTTATCCGTGTAAAACACCTGCGACTTAGAAGTTGACACCTGCTGCCCCGATATAGATCCATAGTAATCCAAGATTTTTTTTAAAGTTTTCGCATTATGAGCAGTAGCCTTACAGAAGATCAAAATATCGTCCGCGTAGAAAAGATGAGTAGGGAAATTCTGCCTCCGATTGAACTTCATAGGGTGAAAATGCCCGAAAGTAACGCAGTTGTGAAACAACACGCTAAGAACATCTTCTGCAATACCGAATAAAATGGGGGAAAGAGGGTCCCCTTGTCTCACCCCTCTGGAGCAACCAAAATAACCACAAAGTTGCCCATTGTAGAGGATCGACAGCTTAGCAGAGTGCAAAATAACTTCAATCCAGCGAATGAACTTACTGTCATATCCTCCAACTTTCAAGACATCCAAGAGAAAATCCCAGCGGAGAATGTCAAAAGCTTTCATGACGTCAATCTTACAAGCCATATTCATTCCTCCTCCTGAGCGCTTCATACAATTAACCCCTTCCGAACCCAACATAATACAATCATGTATAGCTCTACCACTTATAAAACCGAATTGATTTGGCGAGACACAATTTTCAGCCACAACATTCAGTCTCTTGGCTAAGATTTTGGAAATTATTTTGAAGAAAAAATTGGACAAAACAATAGGCCGAAAGTCAGTGACCGAGATAACATTCTCTTTCTTTGGAATCAAGATGAGAGTGTTGGAGTTACATCCATTGGGCAAATAAGAATGTATAAAGAAAGCACGAACACCCTGCCAGATGTCCATCTTGATGATGTTCCAACAATACTGAAAAAACTTTCCCGTAAACCCATCTGGACCTGCAGCGCTATTGACGTCCATATCAAAGACAGCAGCGGTTATTTCCTCATCATCTGGAATTTTAATCAGCATCTCGTTGAGGCTATCAGGCACGATATGATCGATCACAGCCTCAATAGCAGTAATATCAATTCTAGCAGAGGCAGAATCCGTAAACAGATTAGAGAAAAAATCTACAATATGTTCACCAATGCGTTTCTGGTCATAACACATATTCCCATCAATCTCCAGATGTAAAATCTCCTGACGCCTTTGCTTATATCGGAGCATATTATGGAAAAAAGCCGTATTGCGATCCCCGTCATGCAACCATTTCACACGACATTTTTGTTGCAGCAACGAACTTTTACGGGAGAGAGTGACATTGATCTTAGCCTGAGCGGCAACCTCTCTTTCGAACAACTCCTCCGTGTACCCGTCATGCGTGATTTGCTCCTGTATGAGAAGGAGTTCCTGCTGCGTTTCCATCACCAAACGATACACATTGCCAAAGACATCTTTGTTCCAAGCCGTGATGTCTTTTCTCAGATGTTTCAGCTTAGCCATTACATTATATATCGGGCAGGAGGCGGGAGCTATTGCCGTCCAGGACTTGGCCACCAAATTGTTAAACTCGGGATGCTCAGTCCACATATTGAGAAACTTGAAGAAACGTCGTTTGTTGGAATTGTTGTTCTGACACATCAACAATATCGGAGAATGATCCGAAGTGAGGCGTGGAAGAACGTGAGTGTGAACGTTCTGCCAATGATCCGCAAAAGAGGCAGAAAAGAGAGCACGATCTAGAATAGATTCAACATGGGACGGCATGAAGCAACGTCCGGACCAGGTGAATCGGAGACCAGTAGTTGGGGATTCAACCAGACCTGAACAGTCAATAAAGTCACAGAACTCTTGACAAGCGGCGTTAACAGGAGTTCTTGAACTGATACGTTCGTGCGCACCTTTCACCGCATTAAAATCCCCGATGATAACCAAGTTGTTATCCAGAAAATCCAAGAGATCCATCCAAAGCTGACGGCGAGATATATGAGAACAGGATCCATGAACAATGGCCACCCTAAAAGATAAAGAAAGCCAAGAGCAGTTCAAAATGACCGCTTGGTCAGAAGAAAAAAGAACACTAGAAATCAGGTTTGGATGCGCGAAGATCCAAATATTAGAACACATGTCCATTCTTTGATTTTGATGAATCGGGGTCAAGTTGAGAGGTCTCCAGAAAGAGACCGAAGACCTTTTGAATCTCGTTTTCGGTTCAATAATACCAACAAGAATAGGAGAAAAAGAACAGCAATGTTCCTTTATCACTCGTTTGGTTTCCTCCGTGAGACCACGGACATTCCAAGCGAGAATATTCATAAGAGAATTAATTGCGTTTAATGGGACGAGCATCACTCGCCTCCACCTCTTTTGCCCAGCTACCAGCCGCAACTTTACTCATGAATCGAGAGCTTGAAGAAGAAGTCTTATCAATAGTGTAATCTCTTGGACTATGACCAGCTTCCATAGCTGCATGTAGACGATTATTAATAATCTCTTCAGCCTTGTCATTTGGCGTAGCTCGAAGATGTTCCGATTTCCGGAGCCTGGTTTTAATATTATTGTCCTGAATCACCAAGTTTTTTCGCCCAGTAGATCCTGGAGGTCTGCCTCTCCTTTTGGCAGCAGCTTCGCTTTGAGTGAGAGCTTCAACAACACGTTGCGATTTCATTTTGTTTTCTAACAATTCATTACTCTGCTCCTTCGTGTGTTGAGTATGTTGATCCTGAGCCCCATGTTCATCCACTTCCATAGCCTGATAAGTCTCCTTCATCTTTCCCGCCGTCTCCGTTGTATGATGCTCTTTCGTTTCAAGAATCTTCTCAAGAGTGTCAGGTCCAAAAGGTTCCTCTTCTTCCCCTTCCTCCTCCGAGTTATCTTCAATTATCCCTTCTTTCGGCAAAGCACATTCCCCTTCCTCCTCAGAGGCGTCTTCTACCAGCCCTTCCTTCGGTAAAGCACAATCTCCTTTCCCTGTAGGTAACTCCTGTTGAACATTAGCAAGAATATCGAATTTGTTGGGATTCACATGACCCACATCCGGGACTTCTCTCTGCCTCCATGAGGAAGACTTTTTATTTTTTACCGCAGTGAAGCCGTCTTCATTTGTTGTAGTGGGGACAGACTGTTTGCCTTTGTTGTCCGCTTTTGTTGTAACCTCTTGTTGAGCTAACAATTTCTTGCATTTATCATTGGAGTGGCCTGTGATCCTGCAATGGGAACAATACAAAGGCAAGCGCTCATAAACAAACTCAACATAAAGAGAGGCTATACCACAATCAATGTTGACAGACTCCTGAAGAGGGATGGCAAGGTCCAACTCCACCAGTATACGAGCAAAGTTGCCCATTTCTCCATGAGCCGATATACTGTCAATTCTAATCGGAGAGCCAATAGTCCTTCCGATTGAAGCAATCACTTCAGGATGCCAATACTCCACAGGTAAGTTATAAATTCTAACCCATACTTGGCATAACGAAGAAATTTCTTTATAGGGGTCAAAGTTCCTGACCCAGTCTCTGATACGAATAGAACCGCTAGAGAGTTCCCAAACCCCATGTCGTTTGGCTGAGGCTTTATCAGCAGCAGACGTGAATTTTAAGGTGAAGAATCCTTTTCCCATTGGTATAAGAGACCATGAGTCCTTTATTTGCCACAGCTTTTGTAGTTCCTGTTTGAGTTCTCCACTAGGTCGTGGTTTATCTCCCTTACGTAAAAGTAAGCGTCCTATAACCGCGTGCTTGAAGTTTTGAACCTGTTGTTCATAGAAGTCCATAGGAATTGTGATAGTGTAAGTATCGCCAGTACGTTCGGGCTGAAACCTTGAGTACCTGTGAGCAATAAGATCAGGTTTTCTTGCTTGCTTCGGAGCCGTAACCTCCGCAAAAGATGACTTGGTAACCACGCCTCCAGTAGCCTTATTATTCAACTTAGGGTTTGAATCCCCTATTTCCTCAGAGTCGTGGTCGATGCTTCTCTGTGTTACACCTTGATGATGTGTGACAGACCCATTCTGTTTCTCCAAGTTCTGTGGGAGATAGTTGTTAGGGTTCGCAGGGGCGTTGATTTGTTCATGATGGCCATTCAAGGCTTTGGATGGAGAAGTCGACCGCGCCGCTATAACTTCAGGTGAGGATAAAGGAAAAGTTCCGGTTTTGAGGATGATCGCCTGAGGGCTAGCTCCGGCCGATGACCGGCCCGAACGCGAGGAAGACATCAGACGGCGAAACTAGGTTTCCTGGAGAACCCTAGTTAGAAACATGTCGCTCCTCCAAACATGACTCTCAATATAAAAGAACACCAAAAACAAAATAAAAATAAAAATAATAATAATAATAATAATAATAATAATAATAATAATAATAATAATAATAATAATAATAATAATAATAATAATAATAATAATAATAATAATAATAATAATAAATGCTTGAAGTGATTAAATGCTCATGCTCATGCAATATCTAGGCGCGGCTTATAAGACTTAAAATTTAATTATTGAAAAGAATTAAAGAAGGGATTTTTTTTTTGTAGTTAAAAATATTTTGGGGCACTACAAGTTATCTTGGTATTTCATATTTTGGCAAATTCATATTTGCTTAGTAATTGTATTTGCTTAGTAATTGTATTTCCTTTTTATTTGCCAACTCAGTAAAAATAATAAGAATAATAATATTTCAGCAATTATTATTCTTATGGTCATTCTTTCATTTTTTTTTTGGTTTAATCACAAGTTACTATGTCGACAATTATTATTTGTCAACATAATAATAATTACTTAGTAATTGTATTTGCTTTTTATTTGTCAACACGGTTAAAATAATAAGAATAATCATATTTTGGCAATTATTATTATTTCGGTCAATCTTCCATTTTTTGTATTTGGTTTTTAATCACAAGTTACTATGTCGCCAATTATTATTTGTCAACATGATAAATATGTAAGGAAGTGTTTTTTTTTCTAATACACTCAACAGTATGATTAAAACAACTAAATGTAAACATAACATAACACACGATAATATTATAATACATTACTATTTTACGTAAGTGCATGAATAGCCACTCCATTTGCACTTTTATTGTAGTTGAAAGTCAAACATCAAACAAAGTCCTGCCATAAATAGCCTTATGTACCATATTTTATTAAATTTTATGGAGTAAATTTCAGTAAATATGACAAAATTTACTGAAATTGACTTGCCAAATTTAACAATATTTTATACATGAAGCCCAAAATATGTACATACCGCAAAGGCCCAAAAAAAGAACACAAAACACATCAACTCATTGAAAGGCTATAGTCGAGGTCCTACACCATTCCAAAGAAAAGGTATGGATTAATGCCTTAACAATGGGTGATTCTATTCATAGCCTCCATTTTACTCCTTATAGCCATTTTTTAAAATATTAATAGTAATTAATTAAAAAATTACTATTTTATCCTATATTGTATAGCCCCCAAATTAAATTAAATTAAAATTAAAATTCATCATTATAGTGGGATATTACTCGATATTTTTGAAATTTAAATATCGAGTTATATTGTATAGCCCCCAAATTTACTGTTATTCATCAAAACCTCTGCCTTCACTTTATAATGAGGAGGAATGTGCTTTGGCAGTGAAGGAACTCCCTTTGGATACACCTCAAATTTCCATTAATCTCCAACGTAGAACTCTTCTGAACTCCAAACATTTTCCAACTTGGAGAAGCCTGGAATCTTCCATTCACGCTTAAAATGTCCTCGATTCGTAATTGTTAATCCCATTCTTTGAGAATAACGAAAGATTCAATTTTCATCAGCAAGTTCGCAGGCGAGGCATCTCTAGTTTCCTCAAGAAATCCTTTACACTCGCTGGAAGCAGATTCATTAGTCATTGTTGTGGGAAGAAGATCTTGAAACGAGTTCTGTTGCTTTCAGTAAGGAACAGATAGATTAAATACTGTCAGACATGGGCTTAAAGCAAAAATCGAGATGGGGGCTATAGAATATAGGGTAAACTAGTAAATTTCTATTTAATTATTATTATTATTTTATAAAGGGGGTTGTGAGGAGTAAGATAGGGGCTATCAATAGAATCACCCCTTAACAATATAGATGAAATAGTCTTTCAAAATATTGTAACATATATGGCCTAAACAAATTAAAACCTGTTAGTCGTCATCTATGGTGGGCTTTAATCGTTCTTCATTGTCATTAATCTGAATATACCTATGCAATTACGTAAAATATAAATTGTCTAATAAATTAGACTGATATATAACAACAAAACACTATAAAAATGAACATCACAATGAACGAAAACCATACTCTCGAATCAGCATGTGTCCAACCAAAAGTAGTATCCCAAGTCTCAGAAACCGAAAGACTCTCATATGGCATAAAATTATTTTGAGAAGCCGATGGTATCGCGATGGGCCTAGGGTTACTTTTACCTTGAGATTGCTGCTCATTTTTTTTTTGCGACCCATGAAACTCGCAACATGTTACACGCATTTAATAAAAAATATATACGAATGAAAGAAATAAAGAAGACAAGTTGCGGTACCATATATTTACACTCACCGGATTTCTTGTTGGAAACTTTTTCTTTACCCTTACTTTTAGGTTTATCCCAATGTCGAAGAATTTTGGAATTTTTCTTACCACGTATTTTTGCTATTTTGGGATTCCGAAATGCAACACCTCCTTTCAGCAATTCAGGCTGCACTCTTGCCGAGGCATTCTCAACACCATTCGAGCCATAAACCTCATCTTGCAATGAAGCTAGGCTAGTCTTAATAAGGCCATGCTTATCAGAATTCATTTTTGCAAATTCGGCAAGATTATAGGTCGCCCGCATGAGGTGATTCACAAACGCCAAACTAGAAATATGTACATCGGAATCATTCTCCATTGTGTTACCTGAAGGAACATTGAACGTAATTCTCTCCTTCGCCAACCGAGAAAATCTCTTCAATATATATTCTTTATGAACATTTTTTACATTCATAAGATAATATATCTTGAAAATATGCGAACATAAATATACTGCAGGTTCGAATAGGTGACAAGTGCAAGTACAAAGGCGACTTATCTTGTTGAATTCCACCACCCTCGACTTTCCACCAACGCAACCAGAGAACACAATGAATTGAATGTCATCAGATTCATAGGTTGATGGACCTTTGATTAAAGCAACATTTATCGAATAAGTGGCTTTGTGCTCCAATTTTCAAAAAACAATTCTTGTCAACACTTTAGCGGCACTTTTCATAAGGTCATTGTGATCCACATATAGTCTGGGCATTCCTATGCAAAGTGCATCATCTTCACCTTCTTTGCGCCTCTACTCCATCTGTATTTCTTCAAACTTAAGCACAAAATCATGCAACTATGTGCTCGCACTACAAAGGCTCTTCAGAACTTTGTTTGTTACCTCACTACGTGAGGTTGCATGTAGACTAGCGCAGAATCATTGATTTGTAAACGCATATGACCATCTGGTCTTCAAACCGTACATGGTGTTAAACCATCTATGTTCACCAAGCCCGTAGTCATCAATCATAGGCTTCCAAGCTTCTTCAAATTCTACCTCTGTATCACATCCATTCATACAATTAAACCAAGCTCTCTTGAAAGTAGAACTCTCGTTCAATTTTTCCAATTGAGATGGCGCATTCTGGTTGATATGCCACTGGCAAAGACTATGACTAGAAGCCGAAAATATGGAATCAATTGCATTCATAAGAGATTGGCTGTTTAGCCCTATTTCGTGATGATTTTATGAGTTTTCCTGCTGTGCATTCGAGCTCGTTTCGTACCTTTTTGCTCTATATTTCACGTGCTTGATGATCTTTTTGGATGTACTATTGTCGCGTGCAGGATTCGCGAATTGCCGAGCGTTTTGGTATTGTGTCGAGCATGTTTTGGAGTCAGGCTCACGGCCGCCGCCGCCAGGCGGCGGCCGCCGTGGAGACGGCGGCCGCGGCCCCACGGCGCAGGCCGTGCAACCTTGGGAGCAATCTGCGAAGACGGACCACGGCGCCGCCGTGTCACGGCGGACGCCGTCCACGGCGCCGCCGTCTCACGGCGGCCGCCGTCCAGACGCCGGCCGCGGCCCCACGGCGCGGGCCGTACAATTTTTGGAAGAAACCGCGAAGGGGCATCACGGCGGCGCCGTCCCACGGCGGCCGCCGTCCACGGCGCCGCCGTCTCACGGCGGCCGCCGCCCCTGTGCAGATCTGGCAGTTACGGAAATTGCTATAAAATCCGATTTTGAGGGTTTTATGTCACACTTCCGACTCCAGCAGCCTCCACCTGCGATTTTATGCTTTTTCCCATAGTTTAGATAGATAGAAACATTCTAGATACTTGTGGATTCCGCTAGATCGTTGATTTCATTGGATCGATTGTAAGTTTTTCATTTTGATTAGTTAATCTTTACAAGCTTTCTCGTTATTGCATTGCTTAGATAATCGTTGTTCCATGTTCAATTGATGAATCGTTGTTCTTTAATCTCGCCTAGATAATCGTTGTTTTTGATTGATTGATTTATCTAATGCTTTCTAGATTGCCAGTTAAAACCCTAGGTTTCTTAGTTTCCTGCGTTCTTAATCTGCTTCCTTCTCATTCCGCCTAGATAGATTTATATGCTTTCTGTTGATTCTGCATTAGATAATTACAAGCTTATTTAATTACGCGCTAGTTAATCGGAGAGAGTGCCAGACCCAATTACCCGATTAGAGTGTTTAGATTTCTTTTAAGTTTCTTGTGAGCAATACGGTTAGAGCCCTGCTAAGTCTTCCTTGTGAGACGACTTGAGTCACCTTACCACCCTAGGACGACCTCGTATAAATTCGAGTCCATCCGTTAGGTGTTTTTGGATGAGTCAAATTTTGGCGCCGTTGCCGGGGAAGGCTTTAGGCATTTGATTGTGTTGCATTGTTTTCCGTGTTTATTTTTGTTTATTTCTTTTGACTCGGTTATTTTCTCCCTCCGGTGCGTTTGATTTGTTTGTTTGTGTTGTGTATGCAAGGACGTAGAAGCTTGAAGAGAAAGCTTGCACCTTACTACGACAACATTCATCGACCTCGGGAGGTTCTTTCAAGCCTAGAGAAGGAGTCCGAGTCCAGTTCGAGAAGTTTTGTGGAATCACAGTTTCAAGAGAAAAACTGTGAAGAGAGAATTGCTTCCGATCCCATCCTGGAAGCCGTGGAGGAGACGCCTTCAGTGCATTCTGAAGAAGAAAAAGAAGAAGCTCGGCCTAATCCTGACCAAGAAGCAATGGCGGAGCAGAATGTCCAGTACATGGGAGATTTTTCCAGGCCAGTTATTGGGACCACTAGCACTTCTGCGATAGTGCTTCCCACGGCGGTCCGGAATTATAATCTGAAGCCCAATGATTCAAACCTGTTGCCGCTCTTTTATGGGATGCCCAGTGAGGACGCCTTGCAGTTCATCCGTGATTTTTGCACCCAAGTGCAGACCTTCCCACTGCTGGAACTCACCGAGGATCAGTTGAGACTCAAGTGCTTACCCTACGCACTCAAAGACCGGGCGAGAACGTGGTTGCTGTCCCTACCGCCGAACTCCATCACTACATGGGGAGAGGCGTGTGAGAAGTTCATGCTCAAGTACTACCCTAATCACAAGACTCAAGAGATTAGGAGCCAAATAATGAACTTCATGCAAGGAGCTGACGAGCCTCTCCACGAGGCTTGGGAGAGATTCCAAGAGCTCCTCCGCCAGTGCCCACAGCACCAGTTATCACCTGTCATGTTGATGCAGTTCTTTTATGACGGATTGATTCAGACGGCACAGTTTATGGTGGACAGTACAGCAGGGGGCAACATTGCCCGGAAGACAGCTGATGAGCTCAAGGAGATTTTCAACACACTTGCAGCGAGTTCTCAACAGAAATCAGCTAGAGGAAGGAGGGTTGAAGCCAATGCAGTTGCTCCCAACAATGAGCTTCAGAAGCAAGTAGCAGAATTGATGAGGCAAGTTCAGCACCTCAAGATGAACCAGGCAGAAGCCCCACCAGTTCACGCGCCACCAGCAGAAGGATGTGAAATTTGTGGCGATTTTGGTCATGGAACCAACGCGTGCCATCGCATGGGGGGATTCACACCTGAAGGAGAAGCAGAGGTCTATGCTGCTCAGAGCTATCCGGGGAGGCCTCAATTTGAACAGAGGCCTATCTTTAATCAAGGGCAACAAAGCTCCAATTCGGGTTGGAGAGCTCAGCAGCAGAACTACACTCAAGCTTATCAGCAGCAGCAGCCCCCGCAGTATCAGCAGTATCAACAGTTCCCTATGCAACAAGGGAATTTTCAGCAGCAGCAGCAATACCAGAATGCCCCCCAACAGTTTCAGAAGCAAGCTCAATCGCAGAAGCCGTCTCTCGAGGACACCATGCAGTCCTTCATGGAGATGACCAAACAGAACATGGAGTCTCAGAGTGCTACCATCAAGCGCCTCGAGACTACAGTTGGGCAACTAACAGGAGCCCTGAATCAGCTGCAGCAAGAACAGCCGACCGGGAAGTTCCCGAACCAGGACAAACAGCCGCATCAAGCTCATGCCGTTGAGGTAGTCAAGGACAAGGCCCAAATAACCATGGGGAGATGGAGAAGCAAAACTGTGCAGGCAATCAAGGCTGCCCAATGCCCCAGTGAGCCATTGCCACCCATCACTGTTGCACGAGACCAACCACCACCCAAGCAAGGAGATCCAGGTAGCTTTATTTTTGATATTAGCTTAGGTGGGGTTGAAAAGGTGTTTGGGATGCTTGATTTGGGCGCGGCAGTCAATTTGATGCCGTTTGATATTTTTGAGAAATTGGGTAATAAAAGGCTGAAATGCACGAATATGAAGATAGAGCTAGCTGACGGCTCTATTAGTAGCCCACGGGGCCTGGTTGAGGATGTTGAGGTTGTTGTGAGGGGAATTAGAGTTTTGGCTGATTTTGTCGTCCTAGATGTGGGAAAAGGGATTAGAAGCGAGAATGGGCATCTCGTGCTACTTGGCCGACCCTTTATGGCTACCACCCATACTCGCATCGATGTGGGTACGGGAACTGTAAGTATGGTAGGGGTAGGTAAAGCGGTAACATTCTCAGTTTTTGATAAAAAACCTACTACCCCCACTTCCTTAATTCAAATCTGCTCTTATGTTGAAACATTTGATGCTTTGGATGAGGATTGTATTGTGCAGGAATTCCTTAATAAGTTTCAGGAGGAGGACGAGATTGTGGAGGAATTCCTTGCTACCTTGCAGGATGAAGCTGATATTGAGCAGGAATCTCTGGATAAGCTGCACGAGGAAGGTGATATTGAGCAAGGTTTTCTGTGTGCCTTGCTCCTAGAAGAGAAGCTTGATGAGGTTGGGTCATTCAATCTCGTGGGATGTGTGGATAGAGGGCCATCCCAGGATACGAGCATGGAGGACTCATTTGGAGGACCCGCAGCTGCAATTCAAGAAGATGTGTTTACAAGGGCGCTAAGGCAGCTGGATCTTCAATCGGATTTTGGTTAAGGGGTTCTCTTAGTCGGGCTGGCGACTTAAAAACTAGCGCTGCATGGGAGGCAACCCATGTTTTCTTGCTTTTTCTTGTTTCGTTTTTCTTTCGTTTTGTTTGTGTTGTGTTTTGTTGCTTCTGCTGTTTGGTGCAGGTTGTTGCGTTGGAGACTGCTTGTTCTTTGGATAAGAGAGAGGCAGACATCGTGGGACACTACAGACTCACTACTGGATCGGTATTTAGGGAAGTTTCCTCTTTCACCTCTCTTTTTGTTTGCACTGAGGACAGTGCCAGATTTTAAGTGGGGGGGGTGTTTGTTGGTTTTTGTAAATCCTGTGGGTGTTTCCTTGTTGTATTCCTGGGCTTTCTTGTGTTGGGGCGAATGGTCCCCTTATCTTGTCTTCTTGCTTGTTTTTAAGTGCATCGCATGTTGATAGTAATTCATTGGCGATTCTGGATTGTGTTTGTGTTGTTTGTTGTCCTTGTTTGTCATGATTGATTTGTTCCCAACATGGTGTAATTAGTTTAAGGTTTTGGTGCAACACCCTGATGAGCAACTTTTGACGTGATTTGTCCGGTAGAAGCTAGGGGGAGTGTTTTCAGTGCAAATTCCTAATATCATTCTCTGTGTTTTTTTTGTTTGGTTGGTTGTTGAGTTTTTGATAGATCTGGGTCTCTGCTCCTCTAATGGCTTCATTATGAGCATGGGAAACCACACGAGAATATTTTGGATCACCTCCAAAAGTTCAATCTCGTGAAATTTGGCCCATCTATTAAGAGCGAAAATAACTTGACCCCAAAAAAAAAAAAAAAAAAAAAAAAAAAAAAAAGGAGAAGTGAAATGTGAAATGTGAAAAATGAACGAATGTGAAAAAGGAATGAGTTATGATTGTAAAGGAAATTGCATTAGGAAATTCACCCCTAGCGGAGAATTGGGTCTGATCGGATTGAGTTGTATCACCTTGTTGTTGCATTTTTAAACCTTAACTTTGAACATCTGATTGGGGACATTGATTTCTTGAAGGACTTGGATTGGTTTGTGTTTGCTTGGTGAGGAGAATCGCTTGTGGATTTTCTGTCAATGTTGTGATTGTTGCTTGAGGACAAGCAAGGATTTAAGTGTGGGGGGGTTGTTTAGCCCTATTTCGTGATGATTTTATGAGTTTTCCTGCTGTGCATTCGAGCTCGTTTCGTACCTTTTTGCTCTATATTTCACGTGCTTGATGATCTTTTTGGATGTACTATTGTCGCGTGCAGGATTCGCGAATTGCCGAGCGTTTTGGTATTGTTTCGAGCATGTTTTGGAGTCAGGCTCACGGCCGCCGCCGCCAGGCGGCGGCCGCCGTGGAGACGGCGGCCGCGGCCCCACGGCGCAGGCCGTGCAACCTTGGGAGCAATCTGCGAAGACGGACCACGGCGCCGCCGTGTCACGGCGGACGCCGTCCACGGCGCCGCCGTCTCACGGCGGCCGCCGTCCAGACGCCGGCCGCGGCCCCACGGCGCGGGCCGTACAATTTTTGGAAGAAACCGCGAAGGGGCATCACGGCGGCGCCGTCCCACGGCGGCCGCCGTCCACGGCGCCGCCGTCTCACGGCGGCCGCCGCCCCTGTGCAGATCTGGCAGTTACGGAAATTGCTATAAAATCCGATTTTGAGGGTTTTATGTCACACTTCCGACTCCAGCAGCCTCCACCTGCGATTTTATGCTTTTTCCCATAGTTTAGATAGATAGAAACATTCTAGATACTTGTGGATTCCGCTAGATCGTTGATTTCATTGGATCGATTGTAAGTTTTTCATTTTGATTAGTTAATCTTTACAAGCTTTCTCGTTATTGCATTGCTTAGATAATCGTTGTTCCATGTTCAATTGATGAATCGTTGTTCTTTAATCTCGCCTAGATAATCGTTGTTTTTGATTGATTGATTTATCTAATGCTTTCTAGATTGCCAGTTAAAACCCTAGGTTTCTTAGTTTCCTGCGTTCTTAATCTGCTTCCTTCTCATTCCGCCTAGATAGATTTATATGCTTTCTGTTGATTCTGCATTAGATAATTACAAGCTTATTTAATTACGCGCTAGTTAATCGGAGAGAGTGCCAGACCCAATTACCCGATTAGAGTGTTTAGATTTCTTTTAAGTTTCTTGTGAGCAATACGGTTAGAGCCCTGCTAAGTCTTCCTTGTGAGACGACTTGAGTCACCTTACCACCCTAGGACGACCTCGTATAAATTCGAGTCCATCCGTTAGGTGTTTTTGGATGAGTCATTGGCACTGATCCGTAAAAATACCTCCGGTTCTTTACAAGACATGCTCGTCCAAAAAGTAGTAAATAATCATTCATACGATCGGGAGTTTCATCTGATAAAAAACTAATTCCAAACATCACATTCTTCAAGTGTTGGTTAACACCAACAAAAGGTACACAAACAAGTTTGTACTTGTTCGTCTGATATGTGCAATCCACAGATAAGACATCGTCGATATACTCATAATCCCAGGAGCTGCGCAAGTCTGGGCTTTGTGCAAATAAAATATCCTGTGCCCACAACTAGACTAGCTAGTGGTAAGTCCAGAGTCGAATCCACAGGGAACTGAGCAGTAACTTCTCCTGCAAGGGTGTCACTAACAAGGATTTGTATTCTGCAGGGTTCTGACCACAACGTGCTTATGGACAGAACGGGTTTCCAACCTAAACTGAAATAACAATGTAGATAAATCAAATAACAAAATAATTATGACTTGGGTTCGAATCACTAAACATGAATTGACACTCGATCATTGGTGCAAAGATAAATCACTATACTCGCATACCAGTGGTTATAGGCATAAGAATTGTTGCATCCCTATTGTCACTTGTCACGCACGCAAAAAACCCTTTGCCCAATCTATCCTTTCGGTTTATGATCCCTTAGAAGGATCAGCTAATGGAAATCAACTACCCCGGGCAACATCCACGCTCTCTGCGATGGCCTATCGCTAGTTGTGCTTTGCCCAGAATGCTTTAAGGTTTAGATAGACCCACTTGACTCTTACACCGATATTTCACAGCAGTCACGGCTCCAACACCAGTTGTACTATTTTGGAGGTCGATGGCAACTCGCCTTGTGCCCAAATTATTACTTGTGGTCAGAACTTCCTAGTTAACTAGTGATCAATTAATTAACCAAGTTGTTACAACCTTTTTGGAATCAAACCTAGTGTATCGGGAATATGCTCATATAGTTGTTATGCCCAAATTAGACCTCTCGAGTTTATTCGTTCATGCTTAGATCATCTTGCCCAAATCAGAATATAAAACTTAGCCAACCATAAAGTAAATAACACAAGCAAAAGATGTAAAGGAAAACATAACTGGAATTGAAATTACTTAAAGGGAAATAGAAGTACCTACGGCCAAAAGTGCCGTGCAAAACATAAAACGGAAAGTACTAGATTATGCCCACAGCTCGGGCTAGCTTTAATCTTCTCAAACACTGCACAACAGAACGGTTTTTCAGCACCCTTGGCTTTAGAAGCTCATCGGGTATTTATAGTCATTAGGGCAACAAAGGCCCAGCCCATGAGGTGCGGCCGGATCCATGCAAGCATGGAGATGCTTATCCTCTTTCAGACCTAATCTTCATGAAGATATGTTTTCTTTTGGATAAGGCGGTGGTTTGGCCTTATCGGTCTTTTTTGGATAGCTGCCGCCTTCCGCCCTTTTCGGACTCCCACTTGCAGTCCTCCTTCGCCCGCCTATTGTGCCTCCATCTTCTTCCCCTGCCTTCCTTCTCTTGCCTGCCAGCTCTCGTGCGGTACTTATGGGCATAAGGGATGATTTTGCCTCCAAATCCTCTTTGCTTCCGGCGCATACCTCTTTCACGAGAGGTGACAGCACTTTCGACCCCTGGAACACCTCTTGCCCACAAGCTGGTCCTGCCACTGAACTACGCCTTCCCAGGCGACCAAACGACACAAACACGAGGAAAAAGACTCGATCTAAACTTAAAACAAACGCAAAAACAGAGCACAAACCTGGGCTCATCACACGCACACACTTTAAACACGATTGTCCTCAAGCGTGCATGCATGATTTTGCCCAAGTACAGACACGGACGAAACAGACACAAAAAAAAAAATGAAAACACACAGCATGCTATACTTTCTCAGTCCAACAACGATATGAAGATTAAAAGAAACAATTAGCAGCATGATCAAACAATCAAAAATGCCATCAGTTGAGTCAAGATCGGGTTCTGGGCATAAGGATGTTCCTCCCCTTTCACTCTTTGTCTCAAGTGTTTAGGCTCGTGTTTACACTCCGGACATCTTGATTGGGTTCTGACCATAAGCTTGCCTATCTTCTATTGTCTTCCCCTTTAGTCAAAGCCCTAGGTGCATCTCATTAGGTCTTTCATTGGTTGTAATGTGGCTTAAGGCATAAGGTGGGAATTTTTGGGCACGAGGCTAAGGTCATTCTGAACTTCATTCTGGGCAACAGACTTCCCAGATTTTTAAGATCCTTGCCTATTCTTGCGGGCCTAAGCACATTCTTCCCTTTATTCTTTCTCTTCTCTTTTTTTTTTTTCTTTTTCTTTTTTTGGACTTTTTTCTATTTTGGGATTAGATGTCCCATTTTGCAATTTTTGCACTAGTCATGCCCATAGGATCCACCACACTATCTCCCCTTCTTTTGCCCTTAAGTTCAGTTTGACCGGGACGGCTCAAATCTAAGCAAATTTATAAGTGAATTCAAATGAATTATTAAGCTCAAAAGGGTTTGCAAGTGATAGATGTAGGGTTGGTCAGTTTGGCTTTGTGGGCTAAAGAAAGAATTTGCCTAAATCATTTAACACACCTAGACTATGTACACAGGGTTCAACTAAGAATCAAGGCAAGTTCTAGCATTACCCTAAATCAAGATGTCAATTCACACAATGAAAGAAAGAATTGTTTTGGGCATAAAGTAACAATTTTAAAAGCTCAAATCCTCACATGGTATGCCCAAATACCCATCCATCATTCTCAACTACATACGGCACAAAGTTTGCAGAATCCTACTCACAAAATTGAACTTTTAAATCATCAAAACTGAGTAACATTGATTGTACAGCATGCTTGACACAAAACTTTTAAAACCATAAAAAGATATCGGGTCTTCCCTCCCACTCACA
The DNA here is from genome assembly GCF_028751815.1 of Salvia miltiorrhiza. NCBI lineage: Eukaryota > Viridiplantae > Streptophyta > Magnoliopsida > Lamiales > Lamiaceae > Salvia > Salvia miltiorrhiza. The sequence goes on from NC_080391.1 coordinate 28,254,396, forward strand.
CACTTTGCCTTAAGGCAAAGGGTGCGAGAACAAGGATTACCTGGTAAAGCAACAACAAAAGCCTTGGCCCCCCACACACACACACTTTGTTTTGGGCAAAGTGGATGTGTGGAGGGGGTCAAGGAAAACACAAACAAAAATAAACTAGACAAGCAAACAACAGAAAACACATAAAATGGCCATTGCTTTGGGCGCCTGCACCAAGTGGCTTGCCTTTTGGGCAAGACACCGGTGCAGGCAAAAGGTTACCCTTCCCGCAGCTTTGGCCAGACAGACTCAACAGACAAACAGAACAAACACACAAAGACGCAACAAAACAAAACAAACTAAAAACTAACAACCTAGGGAGGGTGAAATTCAAGGGGCAGGTGCAGGTGGGTACCTTAACCCTTGGTGTTTGAAGAAGGCCAGAAGGGCCTTTTGGGTCGCTGCCAATGCTTCTTGGGTCTCCACGATCCTGGACTCGATTCTGTCCAGCTGATTCCCCTCTTCCTCTGACTCTGACTCATCCACCTTTTCTTTTCCTTTGCCCACAGCAGGGCTTTGGCCTTCGGCCGCTGAAATCTCCCTCTCGTCTGGGTTGGTAAATTTGGGCACACCCAGATCCATCCTGACATCCTTCATGTGGATCAGGGCTTCGATGTTCAGCTTCTCCGCCTCAATCTTTGTGTTCCCCTCCTCGATCTCGATCTCATTCACTTGGGCAAAAGCGGTGGTGAACTGGATGCAGGAAAGCTTCTGATTAGGCTTGTTGATGATTGAGTCGATGTGCTCGATCAGAAAAGCTCCAAAGTTTAGCTTCACCTCGCTGTGCATTGCCCAAAGGATGTAGAGATCCTTTTTGGACATAGCATTCCCGCTGTCAATTTTACCGAATAGGGAATACGAGAGGATGCGGTGGCAAACCCTCAGGGCTGAGTCGCGAATCCTATGCCCTTTGACCTTTTGGGTCCTGAACTGGCCTCCATCACCGACTTCTGCCCACATGACATCCCACTCTTGTGCAGTGAAGGTGTGAATTCCTCTCTTCGCGTCCTTGTATTCCTTCTTTTGCAGGTCCTTCAGCTTCACCATTCCCAAATTGAGGTTGAGCTCATTCACGGACATATCTCTGGTTTCTCCCTTCATGGAAAAGCTCATGCCCAAAGGTCCGCAGGTTGGGTTGATGTCCACCTGCACCGAGTCAAATACTTCCCTGACCACCTCCTCATATGCGTGCCCTGGCCACTTCAGAAACGCCTTCCAGCCAATGTTTTCGAAGTACTCCTTCACTTTGTCCACTATGCCCAAAGGCTCCAGTGCGTCCATATCTGGGATCTTGGGCACAGCGATCCCTTTCGCTGTCTTCTTCCTGCTCCTCGGTGCTGACGTCGGCTCTCCCTTGATCATTCGGATCGGGGTCGGGGCCATCACCTTCCTCCTCCTTTTCGCCGGAGTTTCCTCTTGCTCTTCGTCGGATTCTCCTTGCTCACTCTGCATCACCGAACCCGAGGGTTCGTTTCTTTCGTTGGATGATCCTTCGGCCGGCGTGGCCGATTTCTCGGCCGCCGGCTTCTTCCTCTTCGGAGCAGTGGGGGTTCGCTTCTTCTTAGATGGCTCTTCCTCGCCTTCCTTCGCCATTTCCGGTGTGGCCTTGCCTTCTCCTTCGGCTGCATGCTGGTCACTGGTGCCGAGAGTAGGGACGTCTATCTCCGCCGTGAGCTGCTCAATGACATGTTCATCTACCGGCGAGGGGCTCTCGGTTTGTGGTAGGGTTTTGGTTGAGGGGGTAGGTGTGGTTTCCATCGGGAGTGGTTCTTGACGTGGGGTTTTCTTCGAAGCTTTGGGTTTCGACGGTTAGGGGCTTTCTCCGATGAGATCGATTTCCGTTCCTTGGGGTATGCCTCGGAGTTTGTTTTTGGGTCTGGTGGAGACCATGGTGGTTGGGTGGTGGTTTTGTATTAGAAGGGCCGAGAAAGGGGTGTGGTGATTATGGGAAGTTGGATAGTTAGGGTAGTGACGTCGTGGGTAGAGGTTTTAGGGTTTTGGGGGTATAGGGCTGACAACTGTCACTTGATGTGACGTGCGTCAGGCGGTTTCTGCCGCGTTTTGCCCGAGAGCCCCCTTCTGTCCTGGAATCATTGCTTCTCCAATCGACTGCTTTTGCCCATAACTGCTTCCCTTGTATCTGCAAAACAAATTCAAACTCCCGTGAAGGCGGGAAACTCAAACTCGCCCACTGCTGTGGGCATAACCAGGTTCCTAGGCAAACAAAAAAGAAAGTGAAACAAACTAAAAGAAATAAACTGAACGAAAATACCAGGTTACCTCCTGGCCAGTGCCCTTAGGGCTGTCGATCGGTTCGGGTTCGGTTACCCATACCCGAATTTTCGGTTACCCGAACCCGAAATTGCCATATTTCACTAACCGTTCCCGAACCGTTTTAGGTGTTCGGTTACCCAATAACCGCTTCGGTTACCCGATTCGGTTATTTGGGTATCCGAAATACCCATTTAAAAAATTAAAATTCAAATAATTTGCTAGATAAAGGATTTGAACCTTAGTCTCTAGAAAATACACAAAGAAACTTATCCACTAGACTAAAGCTTATTCTTAAACTTTAAACATATCATAATTTTATTTTAGCTAAGACTCGATTTTTAGATAAAAAATAAATTAATTAATGATTTAATAATTAAAATATATATAATATATATATTAAATAATTTTCGGTTATTTCGGTTAACCCGTTTCGGTTATTGGGTTAACCGATACCTGAAATTTTTCTAAAAATGATACCCGAAACCGAACCGATACCCAAAAAATTTGGTTATTGGATACCCAAACCCGGAAATTTCGGTTCGGTTAACGGATTATCCAAAACCCGATAACCAATTAGACAGCCCTAAGTGCCCTATTTATCGTCCCGGGCATGACGTGATACCTTTCAATTATTCCAAGGCGCTTGTGGCTGGGTCGAGATCCAGTTCCTCCCCAACGTCGGGTTTATGCCCATAATAGGCTTTCAGCCTTTGTCCATTCACCTTGAACACTTTCCCAGATTTTGGATTTCCGATCTCAACTGCTCCATTTGGGAATTGGGTTTTCACCACAAATGGCCGGTCCACTTGGTACTCAGCTTGCCTTGTGCAAATTTGAACCGAGTTTGGTACAGGAGAACCTTTTGCCCAAAGCTGAATTGCTTGTTTGTGATCAAGGCATCGTGGCTTTTTTTCATTCTTTCCTTGTAGAGAACAGCATTATCGTATGCCTCTCTCCTGATTTCTTCGAGCTCTTGGATCTCTAGCTTCCTTGCTTGCCCTGCCTTGTCCCAATCATAGTTCACTTTATTCACTGCCCAGAAAGGCTTGTGCTCCAATTCCACCGGTAAATGACACCTCTTGCCATACACCATTCGATATGGTGACATCCCGAATGGAGTTTTGTATGCAATTCGATATGCCCATAAGGCATCTTCCAGCTTAAGACTCCAGTCCTTCCCTGTGGGGCCAACGGTCTTTCGCAAAATCGTTTTGATAATGCGATTTGAGAGTTCGGCCTGTCCATTGGCTTGTGGGTGGTAGGCTGTCGAGACCCGATGTTGGACACCATACTTTTTGAACAAGTTTTTAACCGAGAAATTGCAGAAGTGAGATCCTTGGTCGCTGATGATTGCTCTGGGCACACCAAACCTGCAAAAAATGTTAGTCTTCAAAAAATTCACCACTACCTTTGAGTCATTCGTCGGGGATGCTTTTGCCTCCACCCACTTGGAGACATAATCCACCAAAAGTAGGATGTACAAGTTTCCTCTTGAACTGGAAAGGGGTCCCATGAAGTCCATTCCCCAAATGTCAAATATCTCCACGGGCATAATGGGCATCATGGGCATTTCATTCCTCCTGGTTATGTTCCCTTCTCGTTGGCATTGTGGGCAATTCTTGCAGATGGTGTAGCTGTCCTTAAAGATTGTCGGCCAATAAAATCCACATTCCAAAATCTTGGCTGCAGTTCTCTTGTGCCCAAAATGTCCCCCACACTCCTTTGAATGACAAAATTCTAGGATGCTTCTTTGCTCATCTTGTGGGATACATCTCCGAAGCACTTGGTCCCCGCATTGCTTCCACATATACGGTTCGTCCCAAATGTATTCCCTGCTATCCTTGGCCAATTTCTTCTTCTGGGCATAAGTGTATCCCGGGGGTACATATCCAGAACATAGGTAATTGCACAAGTTTGCGTACCATGGGTCTTCCATTCTTCCGTGGGCATAGAACAACTGTTCATCCGGGAACATCTCCTTGATTGGTTCCCCTTCTTCCTTTCTTACGATCCTGCTTAGATGATCGGCCACTTGGTTTTGTGCTCCAGCCTTGTCCTTTATTTCCACGTCAAATTCTTGTAGAAGTAGGACCCATCGGATCAGCCTGGGCTTAGACTCCTTTTTGGCCAGAAGGTACTTCAGGGCCGCATGATCGGTGTAGACTGTTGTCTTTCCTCCAAGTAGGTAAGACCTGAATTTTTCAAAGGCGAACACCACTGCCAACATCTCCTTCTCAGTTGTGGAATAATTGATTTGGGCTCCATTCAGTGTCTTTGAGGCATAATAGATGACGTGACTTTCCTTTCCCCGCTTTTGCCCAAGAACTGCCCCTATGGCATATCCACTGGCGTCGCACATCACCTCAAAGGGCATACCCCAGTCAGGGGGTTGTATTATGGGTGCGGAGATCAGATTTTTCTTCAAGATCTGGAAAGCCTCCTTGCAATTCTCATCAAAATTCCACTCCACTTCATTTTGTAGCAACCTTGTCATAGGTTGAGCGATTTTTGCAAAGTCCTTTACAAACCTCCTGTAGAATCCAGCATGCCCAAGGAATCCTCGTAACTGCTTGATGTTCGTCGGGTATGGTAGCTTGGCTATGATTTCAATTTTTGCTTTGTCTACTTCTATTCATCTGCCTGAGATCACATGTCCGAGCACAATCCCTTCTTTGACCATAAAGTGGCACTTCTCATAGTTCAACACCAAACTCTTGTCAACGCACCTTTTTAGCACCTTCTCCAGATTGGCTAGGCATGAGTCGAAGGTTTGCCCATAAACTGTGAAATCATCCATGAAGACTTCGATGCAATTCTCGAGGAGATCCGAGAATATACTCATCATGCATCTTTGGAATGTGCCCGGGGCGTTGCACAGCCCAAATGGCATCCTCCGATAGGCAAACGTCCCGAAAGGGCAAGTGAATGTTGTTTTGCCCTGGTCCTCCTCCGCAACCCAAATCTGCATATAGCCCGAGTATCCATCTAGAAAGCAAAAATATTGATTCCCTGCAAGTCTTTCCAGCATCTCATCGATGAAAGGCAAAGGGAAGTGATCCTTCCTCGTCTTCTGGTTGAGCTTGCGGTAATCAATACACACCCTCCAGCCGGTTTGCAACCTTGTGGCAATCAGTTCCCGGAATTCATTTTCCACCACTTGTATGCCCGACTTCTTGGGCAAAAACGTGTACTGGGCTTACCCACCTGCTATCGGATACTGGGTATATTATGCCCAAATCCAATAGTTTGAGTATCTCTTTCATCACAACTTCTTTCATGGCTGGATTTAGTTTCCTCTGGCGGTCCCGGACTGGAACTGCATCTTCCTCTAGTAATATGCGGTGCATGCATACGGTAGGGCTTATGCCATTAATATCGGCCAGGGTCCATCCAATTGCTTCCTTGTACTTCCCCAAAGTTATCTTGACTTTGTTCTCGTCTTCGAGTGTCAACTCTGAGTTGATGATTACGGGCAAAGTGTCATTCTCGCCCAGAAAGATATACTTGAGATATTTGGGCAAGGACTTCAGCTCGAGCTTGGGTGCCCGTTGGATCGAAGGAACAAGTCGGTCTTCTTCCTTCAGGGTGGGGATTTTCAGCGCCTCAGTGTGATTGACCCCTTCGCTCCACGCATTTAGTACCTTCACCGCCTCTTGCAAATGCTCCTCTTGCAAGTCCTCCTCGGTTATGCCATTCTGGATTATTGTGTCATATGGCTCCTTGAATGTTGTTCTAGGCAAAACCTCTTCAACAACCTTCTCGATCATGTCAACACTTCTCACCATCTCTGTATCAGCTGGATGTTTCATGGCATTGTATATGTCGAAGGTTACTGTTTCCCCTTCGAACTGACATGTTAGCTTGCCCGTATCACAATCAATGCGAGTCCTGGCAGTCTTTAGAAATGGTCTACCCAGAAGCATGACCGGATCTCGTGCTTTTGACTTCCCCATGTCGAGAATGTAAAAGTCTGCTGGAAAGATGAGTTCCTCCACTTTGACCAAAACGTCTTCCAATATTCCCTCTGGGTAGACATTTGATCGATCTGCCAGTTGGATCACCACTCGGGTGGGCTTCAGCGGTCCTATCTCCAGGTCCTGGTACATGGATAAGGGCATAACGTTGATGGATGCCCCTAAATCGAGCATTGCCTTCTCCACCTTCATGGTTCCTATTACACATGGAATGTAGAACATGCCAGGATCCCCACATTTTATGGTCATATCTCGTTGTAAGACCGCGGATACGGACTCGCCCACCTGAAATTTCGCATCATCAGTGTATTTGACCTTCCGAGTGCAGAGTTCCTTGAGAAATTTCGCGCATCTGGGCATAGAGCGTAGCGCGATCAAAAGGGGCATATTGACCTCCACCTTTTTGAAGATTTTAACCAGTTCGGTTAGTTCTTCCTTCTCTTGTTCCTTGGCCATTCTGCCTGGAAAAGGGATTATGGGCTCAGTCTGGCTTGATTTCTCTTTTCCCTTCCCTGTCGCCTTTCGCTTTGCCTCTTTCTCTTGGGCAAGTTCTTCCTCATCTGCTGATCCCATTCCGACTTGCTCGTTGATCTCCAATTTTTCTTGATTTTTCTCTTTATCAACTTCAGGCAACTTCTTTCCTCCTCTGAGCGTCATGGCATTCACCTTCTTTACCTCCACTTGGGATGGGAGTTCCCCTTGTTTGCTTTCAAGTCTGGCGACTGCTTGGGCAAGATGCGATAGTTGAGAGTTCACATTCTGCATTTCTCCTCTTGTCTCCATTATGGACTTCTCGGTCTCTTGCTGGAATTTCACTTGTTGTTGGGTCATTTGATGTACAAGCTCTGATAGAGAGGATCCTCTTGCCTATTGAGGTTGTTGCGAGTATTGTGGTGGGTTACTCGTCTGCCCTTGGTTTGGCCCCAAAAAGTTGTTGTTGCCGTACCTAAGGTTCTCATGTTGTCTCCACCCTTGATTGTTGTACTGCTGCCTGTAGGGCTCAAAAGGTTTCTGGTTTTGCCCTCCATTATTTCCTCCTGGCTGTTGCCCAATAGCATTAAGCTCTTCATCTTCGAAAAGTTGTGGACATTCATCGGTTGCATGTGAATTTGCCATCCAAAGTTGGCATGCCTTCACAGGCTTCCGAATGTTGGGAATCCCTTGATTAGGTGTTCCTTGGTTCGTCATAAATTTCTCGAACATGTTGCAAAGCTTGTCCAACTTTTCGTCTTGGGCAGAAGGGGTTTGCACCGGAGTAGTTCTGACTATAGTCCCTTCCTCATCTCTTGATTCCTCGGCCATATCAGTTATGAGCTTGAAAGCCTCCGCTGCGGACTTGTTTAGGATCGATCCTCCACATGAAGCGTATAGCCATTGTCTGTCTTGCCTTCGAAGTCCTCCCACGAAATACCGAATAAGGTCATGATCCGGTATTTGGTGTTGTGGGCATTTGGCCAACATCTGCTTGAACCTTCCCCAGTATTCATAGAGGATTTCTCCCGTCCCCATTTTGATGTTACTTATTCGAGTCCTCAAATTCTGGATTCGGGCGGCTGGGAAGTATCGCTCCAAAAACTTGCTCTGCAGCTCTTGCCAGGTCCGAATGCTTCCTTCGGGCAAATCGTACAACCACTCCCTCGCTCCCTCTAATAGAGAGAACAGGAAAGTGAGGAGTCGGATGTACTCGCCAAGGGCTTGACTTGCGGTGCGCACTGTTCCGCACGCCATCTCAAAGTCTTGTAAATGCCTTTGAGGGTCTTCCCCGGGCATATCGTTGTACTTAGGCAAAATTTGGATTAGTGTATGCTTCAACTCCCAATTTCCAGTGATCTCGGGTAACACTATTGCTGACGGCCTGAGGTTCGGGTTGCTTGGAAACATTATGTCTCGAAGGGTCATGTTGTTGTTGTCATTCTGTCCTTCCGGATTTTCTGCCATCTCTCTCTCTGCTTCTAACTGCCTCTCTCTTGCCCGTGCTTCTTGTTCTGCCCTGCGTCTATTACCGTTGTTCTGTCGAACAAATCGTTCAATCTCATTGTTGAACAAAAGATTTTCGTTACCTGCACTCCTGGTACGACGCATACACAAACGTTAAGGCAAAACTCACACAAAAAATTACAAAAGAAATTACTAGCGCTCTCAGTTCCCCGGCAACGGCGCCAATTTGACGAAGCTGTCGTTTGAGCTTTGTGCAAATAAAATATCCTGTGCCCACAACTAGACTAGCTAGTGGTAAGTCCAGAGTCGAATCCACAGGGAACTGAGCAGTAACTTCTCCTGCAAGGTGTCACTAACAAGGGTTTGTATTCTGCAGGGTTCTGACCACAACGTGCTTATGGACAGAACGGGTTTCCAACCTAAACTGAAATAACAATGTAGATAAATCAAATAACAAAACAATTCTGACTTGGGTTTGAATCACTAAACATGAATTGACACTCGATCATTGGTGCAAAGATAAATCACTATACTCGCATACCAGTGGTTATAGGCATAAGAATTGTTGCGTCTCTATTGTCACTTGTCACGCACGCAAAAACCCTTTGCCCAATCTATCCTTTCGGTTTATGATCCCTTAGAAGGATCAGCTAATGGAAATCAACTATCCCGGGCAACATCCACGCTCTCTGCGATGGCCTATCGCTAGTTGTGCTTTGCCCAGAATGCTTTAAGGTTTAGATAGACCCACTTGACTCTTACACCGATATTTCACAACAGTCACGGCTCCAACACCAGTTGTACTATTTTGGAGGTCGATGGCAACTCGCCTTGTGCCCAAATTATTACTTGTGGTCAGAACTTCCTAGTTAACTAGTGATCAATTAATTAACCAAGTTGTTACAACCTTTTTGGAATCAAACCTAGTGTATCGGGAATATGCTCATATAGTTGTTATGCCCAAATTAGACCTCTCGAGTTTATTCGTTCATGCTTAGATCATCTTGCCCAAATCAGAATATAAAACTTAGCCAACCATAAAGTAAATAACACAAGCAAAAGATGTAAAGGAAAACATAACTGGAATTGAAATTACTTAAAGGGAAATAGAAGTACCTACGGCCAAAAGTGCCGTGCAAAACATAAAACGGAAAGTACTAGATTATGCCCACAGCCCGGGCTAGCTTTAATCTTCTCAAACACTACACAACAGAACGGTTTTTCAGCACCCTTGGCTTTAGAAGCTCGTCGGGTATTTATAGGAGTCATTAGGGCAACAAAGGCCTAGCCCATGAGGTGCGGCCGGATCCATGCAAGCATGGAGATGCTTATCCTCTTTCAGACCTAATCTTCATGAAGATATGTTTCCTTTTGGATAAGGCGGTGGTTTGGCCTTATCGGTCTCTTTTGGATAGCTGCCGCCTTTCGCCCTTTTCGGACTCCCACTTGCAGTCCTCCTTCGCCCGCCTGTTGTGCCTCCGTCTTCTTCCCCTGCCTTCCTTCTCTTGCCTGCCAGCTCTCGTGCGGTACTTATGGGCATAAGGGATGGTTTTGCCTCCAAATCCCCTTTGCTTCCGGCGCATACCTCTTTCACGAGAGGTGACAGCACTTTCGGCCCCTGGAGCACCTCTTGCCCACAAGCTGGTCCTGCCACTGAACTACGCCTTCCCAGGCGACCAAACGACACAAACACGAGGAAAAAGACTCGATCTAGACTTAAAACAAACGCAAAAACAGAGCACAAACCTGGGCTCATCACTAATGCCGACTGAGTTCATTGCTTCTATCAAATTTTTCTTAGCCTTCGACAAATTACGTGCTGAGCTTAGCAAATAGGACTGCTCACTGGGAAACAAATCATGATTGTGTTGTTTGTAGAAAGAAGAAACTTTCCATTGCTCCTCACTCTTGCGTGACACCCTTAGCCTTGCCGTACACAAAGATTTTCGAACTTACTTCTTGAAAGTTGGCAGCCTTCTATTTAATGCTTTAGCTTCACTCTTCTCATGCCAACCACAAACAAATTCTTTGTAACAACATACTTTAGTACCATCAAAGTAACTTTGCTTACCTTTTGTCACACTAAAGCCCTTAAGTCTTCCATACTCACAATATATAAGGTGAGGCGTATCGGGATCTTTCACTGGTTCCCCTGGTTCTAATTTTTTTCTCAAATTCATTCACCAATCATTCAATTGTTCATCATATTCAAATTTTGAATCTCATCTTCCAAATTTTGCTCACCATCTTCAACATCTTCATCAATTGCTACATCTTGATCCCTTGCTACATCCTCAACATTAGGCTCATCTACATATGCTTCATCAGTAACGAATACTTCATCTTCTAAGCCAACATCATCAATGGGAGGCTCATTCAAATCAAATTCCATGATTAACTTAAAATGTTACAAAAGTCATGCATAACGAAAACATTACGTCATACCACTAAAACAAGGCACATGCCAAATTAAAAGGTAAACTTCTGCCAAAATAATGACTTGCCAATACCGACAAGTACATATAACGGCAGATTTTTATTCAATAAATAAAACATGCCGATATATATACTTGCCAAAATGAAAGACTATCAAAACTCTACCAATATTTAAATTTATGATACTATTACAAAAAGGCACTTTCCAAATTAAAAATAAAATTTTGCCGAAATATGTACTTGCCAAAATCGGTAGTTTGATATTCAATAAAAACATGCTCATATATGTATTTGGCGAAATAAAAATATGATGAAATTGAGGTTTAATATAAAAGAAAAGGAAAAAAATAGCATCCCTCGAAAGCACAAAGAGCAGACTAAGGGCATGAAACTCAAAAAGAGATCGTAAAATAAAAAATGACTAACAAAAATACTAAATCAATACATAAACTCGGGATAATCATCCATTTTAGACCATCGACCATGAATAATATTATCCACTGCACGCATACTGGGTCTATTGCTAAGATCAATCATAAATTCCCTCGGTTGGTAACTCATTTCACTCGCATTCCTGAGGCGACTTTTTATGCTATCTTTCGGAACTGCCTGCACTGGCTCCTTTCCCATGCCCTTTCCCGAACCCTTTGGACGACCACGTCTTTGCTTCGGCTCCGAGAGCATCTGCATCCCCTGACTAATTTTCTCCTCTAGTCGACTAATACGACTAGCAATATCCAAATTAATCTGCTCGTTCTCCAAATCAAGACCTATCTCTTGACTCTCATTCTCCACCGTAATCTTCCATCCCTGGAGCAGGTTCCATCTCAAGCTCTTCATCAATCTCCTCATCATCCGAAGTATGCTCCCTCAAAGGTAGATCATAGACCGAGTTTTGCACAGGCCGCATAATGGATTCCAACAAATCTAGGCCCCGAAGATCATCACATATGGTGAGCCCTTCCTGCGCTTGCCCTTCACACTCAATGCGTTCCACGTCACCCTGTATTTAAGGTTCCTTATAACCATGCACCTGCTGACTGCGCGTCTGTCCAGCGTGTTGCCCTTGTTCTTGTCGTTCCTCCTCACCTTTCGGCTCTTCACGTAAGGTGTCAAACCTATTGGCCGAAGGAGTACTCCATGAAGGTGACACTCTTGACCTCCGCGGAGAGTTCATGACCCTCTCATTCCTCTCAACTCCCGGCTGATGCACTATCTTTTGTACAACCGGAGTTCTTTCATTACTAGACGATCTAATCTGTTGCACAACTCCATCAACAACCTTCGATTTATTCGAAATCTCAACAACCTCCAAACCTGCTCCCAGAGCTGGATCCTTGTCAGCTTCATGACTAAGGCTAGCAACTGCAACCTTTGCTTGCCATGAAGGCTTCAAACCCGCAACTTCAGCAGGCTTCTGTCCCATCTCAGGTATAGCTTCTGTCCTTTTAGTACTTGCCTTTGCTTTGTCAACCGGCAAACGCCGACACTTGTCCGACGAATGGCTAGTAATCTTACAATGTGGGCAGAAAAAATGCATCGTCTTAAAACCAAACTCAATATAAAAAAAAGTATTACCATCATCAATGTACATATAGAATTCAAAATCGGGCGAGCCATATCTACTTCTACAAGAATTCGGCCGAAATGCCCTACTTCGGCGTTAACCGAAGCATGATCAATGCGAATAGGATGGCCCAACACTCTTCCAATTCCCACAATCACCTTAGGGTTCCAGAATTCTCAAGGTAGATAATAAATATGAACCCATATTTGAGCCAATGACGAAGATTCTTGATATGGGTCAAAGTAACGAACCCATTCACGGAGACGGATATGGCCAGAAGTAGGGCTGGGAATATAGGGTTCGGGTATAGGGTACCCTATTACCCGACCCGAAAAAATCGGGTATCGGGTACCCTATACCCGATAAATTAGGGTTCGGGTTCGGGATCGGGTATTTAGGGTGCGTAAAAATCGGGTATCGGCCGATCGGGTATCGGGTATACCCGAAATACCTGATTAATTTATTAAATATATATTAAATTATTTAATTAATTTAATCAATTTGAAATTTAATCTAGCCCTAGCCATTTTGTTCCCAAAACTGCTGAACTCCCGCCGCCTCCCTCTGTTCCAATTTCCAAACTCCCTATGTTCCCTCTTCGACCCAGTCACCCAACGGCGCACCGGCGCCGGCCTCCGTCGTCCCACCCGCCACCCGCCACGACCCAGCGGTGCCGGCCTCTCGCGAGTCGTCCCCAGCCAGGTGCGAGTCTCGCCCGCCTCCCAGCCTCGTCCGCCCGTGGCGCCCACTCGATCCAGAAATCCGGCGACTCAGCGGCGCCCCTCGCCCGCCGAGCTTGTCGCCCTGCAGCAGCCGTGCCGCCTCCGAGCTCCAACAACGTCACACCAGTTCTTCTTCTTCTTCTTCTTCTTCTTTAATACAAATTTCCTATGTCAATGTTGAATAATTGAATTTGCTTCTTTGAATAATTGAATTTGGTCCTTGAATTTCACTGTTAATGTTAAATTTCGGCTGAATTTGCCGATTTGAATTTGCTGCCCTGGTTTTAATTAGAGGCTCTCTATGTTTTCGGGTAATTTAGGGTACCCGAATACCCGATTCGGGTACCCGAGTCGGGTATTAGGGTACCCGATTAAGAAATCGGGTTCGGGGTCGGGTATCAGTTTCCGGCCTTATTCGGGGTCGGGTACCCGATTTTTTCGGGTAGGGTACCCGATCCCGATCCGATTCCCAGCCCTAGCCAAAAGACAGCTCATGAATTGGATTATTTTTAACTCTAATTTGATCTTCTAACGTCACGAATTTCACCGTGAAATCCTTCGACATATGAATGAACTTGCAATTGGAGCAATCCCAGATACGCTATAACTCGCTAGTAATCTCCGCAAACAAACGCGGCTTGCATCCCTTACGAAGAACAAGACGATCAATGAGGGCACGTTGCTTGAGATCATCCAATTTATCCTGCGAAGAAGGGGAAACCGACAACGTAACAATGTCTCCCTCTCTAGTGGGATTCAGCGCCCGGAACCTATGAGCTGGAACATCGGGCTTCTTCACCAGAATGGGTTTGATAGCCGCTGCGTAATTAATAGCAGCAGAAGTAATCGACGAAAAAGTCCCACCCCCCTCTGGATTATGGTCTGTGGCTGCAGGAAGGTTGGTTGCAGGTCCAGCAGCCATAGACGCAAACTCATGCATGTCTGAATAGTGCGAGCCTCTAGAAGGAGCCTTTTCAATAGCCTTTCCCCGATTAGATGGAGAGGAACAGCCTCCGATCAGTTGTTGTGGCAGCAGACCTGGGCTCTGGTTGTCCCCAGCAACGGCGGCGCCTGTGTTTGCAGTAGAAGAACCAGCGGCGTGGGGCGGCAGCTGGATATTAGGATTGGGTTAAGAGTGCCCCTTAGAGGCATCAAGAGTGCGGGTTCGCAAAGATTCAAAGTTTGTGGAGACATGGGGAAGGTTCAGAGCCCCCTTATCATGAAGACCGACCGGTGAACGGAGAGCCATTGTCCGACAGAGAATAAACGGCGGAATCAGGGTTTACATGAAGCTAGGGTTTCCGAAGAGAGAAAAATCGTGGTCTCCATCATTCAAACCTACAAAAGTCGGCCAGACTGGATATGAAGCCGAAATAAAAATATGATATTACTGCACCGCAACATGCAAATATTCCTCCTCTTCATTTTATATTACACTTTTTCTCTGTGTTTTAATTTTATTTTTTTCAACAAACAAAATAATCGATGATATGCATACTTCTTACCACGAAAACATCTGAATTTCTGTAACCAGTTTTAATGTGATATTCAATAAAAACATGCTCATATATGTATTTTTCGAAATAAATAACCGCCAAACACTACGCCAATATGTAAATTTATAAAAATAAAACAATACAACATAAAAAAAATATGATATTATCAAACTAAAAATACATGATAAAAAATATAATGAATAAAATTCACAAATAATCCATCAAAAGTAGAAAAATACGTAACCTTACAATAGAGCTTAGAATATGTCAAATATGGACACTTCACAATAGAACAATGGAGCTTACAATTTAAATTTTCATATAAGAATAATGAAGACCTTCAGAATAAGCTTAGAATTCGTATGGAAGAAGATGGACAAAAGTAAACCCAAAAGTCACTTTTTGATCCCCACAAAAATTGGAATTCGAAAAATGGTGTGCAAAATTAAGCATGTGTAATGCTTGCCGAATGTTTCGGCAACAAAACTTGCCGGATTCTGATGCCGTGACATTACGGTTCCCAAGAAGCAATTGAGTTGCTAGATGGAATCCATTAACAACATTAACTCATAACTACAAAAGAAAAAGATAAATTGATAATTTGAAAAGTGCCACGTGGCGCGCATCCAAGATGGGAGTGCTGGACACCTAGGTGTGGCATAGAATTTATACACCAAATCCACTTAAAATACTAAACACTAGCTTCTTAAAATCCGTGCAAAAACTAACTAAATTTATTTAAAATTTGAATCAAATTTTTTCAATAATTCAATTTTTTAAAATATTTAATCTTTGTTTTGTTTAAATAGCACCACTGAAAAATAAATCGACACTAAATCAGGATTATCCATGACAGCACGCGTTGATTTGCAATTCCCAATAAGAATGATGGAGTCTACCATGATTTACGTGAGAGAGAATGACTTAATCATGTCACCAAATCATGACATAATTTTAGCTGACAAGTCCAAATCTGTCTCTCCTTCTTGGAAAAATAATGTTGATTAAAACATTAAACTATTCAACTCCATGTGCCATGTGGTGGTTATTGATTTGTTACCAAAGACTTTGTTTTTGATTTGTCCACTGACAGTCTTCTTTAACCAAACTACTTTCATTTCTGAATCAAACGTCGTGACACCAATTTCAACTCAAACCACTCAAATTTGCTCAATTCTTTGCTTTTAATCTCACTAATTAGGGCTAATAAATCCAATAATAATGTCAATGCTGTCTCTATGTCGGGGCACATGCATGGTCATGTATGTTATCTAAAAAAGATTATCTCCATAGCTGTGCTTTTGTTACGTTTCTAATTTTCTTTGTTAGCCAATTATTTGATTAGTAACAGAGCTACAAATTTAATTTAAATTGCAAGTTTTAGAGTAAATATAAGGGGAAGATGGATTATTTTATTTATTTAATCTCTTTTTTTATATAAATTACATAAGTAAATAAAGAAATTTAAAGATCGCGCGACGAAGGACTTGAACCCAGGTCCTTCTTGGGTATT
Organism: Salvia miltiorrhiza; assembly: GCF_028751815.1. NCBI lineage: Eukaryota > Viridiplantae > Streptophyta > Magnoliopsida > Lamiales > Lamiaceae > Salvia > Salvia miltiorrhiza. Next base: position 28,270,343 of record NC_080391.1, read on the forward strand.
AACCTCCCTCGATTTCAATTGCAGATGTTGAAGTGTTGCCATGATATGCCACAAGCGTACACGAATAATATGTACAATTACTAGCTCATTAAATGAGATAAATATAAATTATTTAAGGCGGCAACGATGCAAGTTAAATGAGCATGTGCAATTTATGGTATGTTGTGTGCTAGCTAGCTGTTCTGCTGCTGTAGCATAAATGCTTAATTATGCAAGTGATTAATTAATTATTTTGAGTAATTTGTTACCGGCACATAGGGGTGTAATCGAACCGAGCCGAAGCGAATAGTGGTGTGCTCAAGTTTGGTTTGTTTAGTATCGAATCGAATCCCGAACTTTACTTACCGAATACTTTGAGGCTCGTGAGCAGCTCACGAGCCTAATCGAGCCTATACGAACTTTCTAAATTTATATTTATATTCAAAATATTGATTATTTTATTTTAAAAATAAATTATTTTATTTAAAATAATAAATATATTAATTATTTTCTTATGGCAAATAAAATTAATTAGAGATTTAATACAATTATTATTAATTTTAGTGGATAAATATAAGTTGTATATACTAATAATTTATATTTTTCAAGTTGAATCATTTGACGAACATGTTCACGAGCTAACGAGCCGAATACTACTAAGCTCAAGTTTGGTTTGTTTATTTATCGAGCTTCTCTAAACGAACTTGAACGAGCTTTTTTCGAGCCGAGCTCCGAATAGTTCGCGAGCGACTTGGTTTGTTTACACCTCTACCAGCACACATATGAGCCTGTTTTACAATTTAATTTTCGCGTTATATTCTTTGCTTTCATTTGAATATATATACAGATATATAGACAAAGTTTGTATGAGCTCTCCTTCGTTAATTATACACGCAGAAAAAAGTTACGATGCTTATAAATAAAAGTGAAAATTGTACGAATAAAAATAATAACTTTACAGTAATTGTAGTTAATTGAAGTAACTTTACATACACATGTAGTTCTCATTGTGCCCGAAGTTCAGTTAATTGCAGTAACTTTACACGCCAACATAATGTTCTCAGTTCTCATTTTAAATTGCAATTTTCACTATAACAACCCCTAATACTATGCAATTGTTAGGTTGTAAACCACTCTTAAAGTATAAAATAGGAACATATTTACATAATTCATTTATCCATAATCTAAAGGTTGAGATTTAATTTTCGAAAAATCGTTTGTAAATATCTGAATTTCAAAAATTAAATTTTTTGCTCCTCTGAGATTCGAATCTCTGTAAATCTCAATGATCTTAAAAACTAAAAATGATTTATATTTTATATTTTAAAAAGAATTTATATGTGTATAGAAAGAGTAATTCTATTTGGACAAAATTTGTCCGGACAAAAAAAGGTTAAATTTTTTTAAAAAAAAATTAATTTATTTTAAAATTTTGGTTCAAGTTTAAAAAAGATTTAGTTTGCTTTATTGTGTTCTTCATATTGTAGTATTTTTGTAATTTTGTTACATTTTTTGTTATTTTTTTGTAGTTTTTGTACTTTAAAAATAATAAATATTAAAAAGGTTACTAAAAAATTATGAAAAAAATACAATGCAGAGAAAACAATAAGACTGCCAAAATTATTTTTTATTTAGAACGAAAAGATTCAAATAAATTTATTTTTTAAAGTATTTAACCATAAATTGTCCGGATAAATTTTGTCCAAATAGCATTATTGTTCAAATTAATTGATTATCATGCATGACAACATGAAAACTAATTTTTGTGAGTTGGTGTATTCATCCATCAATATGATGCGTTCACAATAAATTCTGACAATAGAAAGTTATTGAATAAAAAGAAGGGTTAATGGCCAAAAAATACACGTAGTTTCACCAAATTTGTATTTTGTACATGACCTTAAAAAATAGCTCAATAATACATAAACTTTTGATTTAATTGCAATTTGCATACGGCGAGAATTCCGGCTATGATTAAAGTTGATCGGCAACGACGTGGACTATTATTTAATGATCTGGCAATACGCGTGGCATTATTTAATGATCTAGCAATACACGTGGCATTTAATGTTTAAAAAGTGGCCTTAAATGCTGACGTTGCTTCTCAAAATCTCGCTGTTGTTGCTCTCTTCCAAATCTCGCCCAAATCTCCTTCTCTGTCTGTAGAATAACCGTCGCCACTGCCAAGAGCCGGCGATTGGCCGCCGTTCCATGCCCTCTCCCTCCGCCCCTGTGTTTCTCTTTAATTAATTCTTCTTCTCCTCTATAAAATTCTTCTTCTCCTCTGTTCCTCTTCAAACCCTCCCCTTCATCCTCCTCCCGCCGGAGCTCCTCCAAACCGTCGCCACCTGCGTCGGCCCTTACGCCGTCACAAACTCGTCGCGCCGCTCGTCTCTTGTCCTCTAAATCAAGAACCAAAACCTCAATCGCTTCCAGAACAATTCTGTAGCCCGTAATCTCCAAGAAAAAATCAAACCCAGTTCCAAAGATGGCCCCAGATCTAGACCCAAATTCTCCCCGATCCAACATGTCAATTACTTCTTCGCCACCTGCGCCGGCCCCTACGCCGTCACAGACTCGCAGCGCCGCTCTTCTCTCCTCCTCCAAATCAAGAAACAAAACCTCAATCACTGCAAGAACAATTCTGCAGCCTGTAATCTTCACCGCCCCTATCATCGCCTGAAACCCTAGCCCACTACCACCTCTTTCCCTTAAATCTGGATCGTAGAATCTTTGAATCTACCACTGGATTTGTGTGATGTGTGTATGTGTTACAAAGGAAGGGTGAGAGGCGAGAGAAGGGAGAGGCGATGACGCCGGCAACGCCGGTGAGGAAGAAGGGGGTGGCGCCTCTGTGTGTAGAGAGAGAGAGAGCAGAATGTCTGATGTGTGCTTTTTTTTCTTTTTCTTTTTTCTTTTTTTTTTTAATTTTTTTATTTAAAAAAGATTGACAAAACGACGTCATTTTATATGACCGCCGGTACGTCCACGTCTGCAAATTCCGGGAGACACGTCATCTAGGATTTAAGGGATGGTCAACGCATGTGCAAATTGCAATTAAATCAAAAGATGATGTATTATAGAGCTATTTTTTAAGGTCATGTGCAAAATGCAAATTTGATGATAGTTCGTGTATTTTCTTACCATTGACCCTAAAAAAAATAAATTGAGGGAAGGGCAGAAACCAACTGCAAGACCGTAACAAATATTATTCGTAATGATAAGACAAAGACGCACTCAACATAATATGATTTATTTCGATTACACATTGATAACATATTAATGTAATAATACGATGCACCCAGGGGCGGACGCAGATGGGTGCAAGGGGGTACAGCTGTTCCCCCAAAAAAAAAAAATTTTTTTTAGTATATATACATAGTATAATATATTTAGATACAAAGGTTGGAGTGTTTTCTAAGCAACTTACAAGTTACACGCCTACAGACATCAAACACCAAACACCAAATTAACATATTTTAACTCCCTTTCTCTAATCCCAATACCCCCAAAAAAATCCTAGCTCCGCCAAATTAACAAATTAACATAGTATAATCAATCCTTTACCTCAATTCTTAATTAAATAAAAAAATTGAACGTACACATTTTGTATTTGGAATGCAGAGTTATTACTAATTATATTTGTATTTTAGTAAAAAAAAATGTCTAAAATGTATTGAAGGCCTAAAAAAAATTTCTCGGGGGCTACCGCCCCCGAACCCCCGTAAAAGTTCAACCCCCTTAAAAAAATCCTACCTCCGTCAATGTTTATAAGATTATTTTTTGCACCCCCAGTTTTAAAATCCTGGATCCGCCACTGGATGCACCCCAACCCCACCCGTTCTTCAGCTCCTGGAATGTGTTTTGAGTTGACGATCGCGACCTCCACTATTTATAATTAATAGATGATCCAATTCCGAATTGTCTCATCTACTACAATCATGCATGTCATCTTCCAAAACTATTTTTAACAAATATTTTTGGTTATACTCATTTAATTAGTAGTATTCAGAATTATGTACTCCCTCATTTTTTTTAAGTGCCTCGTTTCAAAATTTGAGGGTAAAGTTATGACATATCCTTCACATTTTTATCCATTTGTATACTTTTTATAATTTGTTATTTAACTATATACATGCATCCATCATAGTTGATAAGATTAATTCTATAGGTATATATAATTTAACGGCTGAAGGTGCTTAAAAAGAAAGGGAAGAAGACATGAGACAAGAACATTTTATATACCCTAATTTGAAGGCAAAAATAAATGAGAGCTAGCAAGACAACAAACCTATTAAAAGTTTCACCAAAATTTATAAGAAAGCAACTACTGTTGAATTAATTCCACAACTATAACACGTTGTGGTACTATAATAACTACACCAGATCTCCACAATATATTTCATCAAGTATAACATAAAGATTTTAAACAACACCAATTTGTATGGCTAAACAATGAATGTGAGATTATTTTGTGATTTTATTTTGAATTGTAATTGAAATCTCTGCATGTTTGAGAGCTACAGTTATTAGACGAGGTATATATATATATATTGGTTTACACAAGGGTCCAAATGTGAGACTGTTGGTAGATCAACTGTCGGGCACGAGAAAGTCGTGTTTGGAAAGCCGTATCTCCGGCGGACTAATTGATGAATCTGGACTAGTTTTTCACAAAAACCAAATGCACGCAGACAAACACGCCACCAGTCACTCTCTCTTTTAATGAAAAACCTCGATTTATACCTCACCTGCATGTACACTCTAATCTAGCTATATGCATATTAATGCTTTTACACTTAGAACTTAGGATGGGTTCTCTTTTGTTGTAAATTTATCATGAGAAAAAGGAAGGATAAATAAAATTTCACCCTTTAAATCCTTTATTTGTTTTCCCATATTTTCTACTTGACCCTTATTCATTCCTCATTTACACTACAAAGGAGGGATAATATTATCCCTCCAAAAATGGTTTGATAATATTATCCCTCATTTGTAGTGTAAATGAGGAATGAGTAAGGGTCAGTAGGAAATGTGGGAAAAGAAATGAAGGATTTAAAGGTTGAAATTTTGTTTATCCTTCCTTTTTCCATGATAAATTTACAACAAAAAAGAACGCACCCTTACACAAATTCAAATAATACACGTACACCTGCTTGTTTTCAGAAATCTTTCAAAAAAAAAGAAAAAAAGAAAAATTCATAACTCACCGTGGAGATGAGCAATTAATCCATGGAGGGTATAGAATCCGGGCGGTGTTGTTGGTGAGTGATTGAAGCTGCTAGAATGACCTGATGCGCCCAATTTTTCGAAAATTAATCCAAGAAGTCGAAAAGGGAATGGATTAAATATTTAAAAAACATGGAAAGCAGATCATGCTGGCAGCTTCAGCCTCTCAGACCAACACACAAATGGAGTTTGTAGTGCCAAAGGAAGATCTATTCTGGTGAAGGGGAGGAGGATATGGGAACACAAGAGAAGCCATGCATCATCATATATATGCCTTGATTCGAAAAGATTTGGTGAATAAAGTTGAGAACTGTGCAGTGTCTTCACAGCTTTAATGGCTGTGTTTTTTCTGCCCTTTCCTTACAGCTATTGACACTGATTTGTTGCCTGTCCAAACCCCTTCTTCTCCTTCAAATAGGATATCTATCCCAACCCCAACTACTCTCTCTCTCTCTCACACACACACACACACACACGACAGAGAGCTAGCTTGCATAGATTGGACCACTTCCATGTTCTCAACTATTTTACTAATTTTATTAATTATATATGTTAATTAGGTATGTAATAAGTGCTTTTAATTATTCTTGAAATATATAATCTACTTGCTTGTCTTGCGTAAATTAAGAATTATTTGGAAAAAATCAAAATAAGACGAACTGTATCAATGAGAAACCTCAAAATGGAACATCATACTATGTGTTTGGGATGGAGATAGTAAATGGGTTATATATTGATGGTATCCAATACTCTTTCCTAATCTTGTGGTCACTAAATATAGTGACCATTCTTCGTATAATTATGCTATAACAATATTTTTTTTATTGGGCATCTTTTATTGACTGCACATCACCTATACCTTTATGGCATACCTTATATTAAGATTCATTTTATTCCCCCTCAAGAAACAGTCAATTTGATTCCAATCAAGAAAGAGTTATGATATGAAGAGTTGACATAACAGAAATAATTGATCTGTAACTGTTAAATAATTGTGGCTAAACGTATACATAAATTAGAGGTAGGGCAATTCAAATAATAGATCCAAAATAAGCATTTTATATATATATATGAAAAGGGATGGTTGGGTCTGTCACATGGGCTAGCTATGTCCTTGGCCCAGACAGATTGCAGGGTCCTTTCATTGTAACTTCTTGCCTTTTAAGTTCTAACACATTGTTTCCAATATTAGGGAATTTTATGAAATCCCTACATCTTGTCCTATAATGTATTTATCCATGTTATAGCAACCCTCTCAAGATAGTTATGACTTATTTCTATTATTTTCTGGGATCACGAAGGTAAATCCATAGCTGTGTGTTCTTGAGTTGCTAATTTTCTGCAATAACATGCAAATTAAATTAGAAAAATTCACCTAACATAATTCATCACAACGACATAGACATTTTTCCAAGGACATGATGCGAGGTTCACATTTTTCTTATATTATATTTTCATATTATTAAAGGCTTGAACTAGTGTAACAGCTCGGCTCCATACTTGACGGCTGCCCCCACAGACCAACACGAATCTTTTTTAGGCGTGTTTTGTCTTCACTCGCACACTCTCTGAGAAACTTCCCAGGGGGTCACCCATCCCGGCATTGCTCCAAGCCAAGCACGCTTAACCTTGAAGTTTCTTCCAAATGGGCACCAGACTTGACAGGCTGTCCCCACAGACCAACACGAGTCTTTTCTAGTGTGTTTTGTCCTCACTCTCACGTTCCCCGAGAAACTTTCTAGGGGGTCACCCATCCCGAAATTGCTCTAAGCCAAGCACGCTTAACCTTAGAGTTTCTTCCAAATGGGCACCAAAAAAGAAGATGCATCTTGTTGATATGAGTAGCACATATCAAATCATTTAAGCTCTCCTCGAATATGCAGTCCTATACCTACATATTCTCAGAATCCCTCTCGTTCGGGTGTGTTCCTGGTTCATCCCTGCGCCCCTCCGCTTGGAAGTCTTAATCGGAGCCGCTCCTTGTCCGTGCCTCTTTTGCACCAGCGATCACTCCACACTTCATCCCCGGGAGCCACAGGCCCACCAGCTTCCGCTTGGTTCGTCCCCGAACCACACCGTACTGGGAGAGGATTCGACTTTGATACCACCTGTAACAGCTCGGCTCCAGGACTTGACGGTTGTCCCCACAGACCAACACGAGTCTTTTTCTAGCAGTGTTTTGTCCTCACTCACACGCTCCCTGAGAAACTTCTCAGGGGGTCACTCATCCCGAAATTGCTCCAAGCCAAACACGATTAACCTTAGAGTTTCTTCCAAATGGACACCAGAAAAGAAAATGCATCTTGTTGATATAAGTTGCACCTATCAAATCATTTAAGCTCTCCTCGAATATGTAGTCCCATACCTACATATTCTCATAATCCCTCTCGTTCAGGTGTGTTCCGATTCATCCATGCGCCCCTCTGCTCGGAAGTCTTAATCGAAGCCGCTCCTTGTCCGATGCCTCTTTTGCACCGGCGATCACTTCGCACTTCGTCCTCGGGCGTCACAACTAGGTTCGCATTTAAATCTGGGTAGGCTAAAATATCCATCTTAAGATATAAGCTAAAAATCATTTTTAGTTCTTAGATAGTAAACAAATTACGGTGGATTCATCCCTTTGTTGAATGAATTCATTATTCTAAGTTCGAATTTCATAGAAAACGAATTTTCTGTGATAACATGAGAATAATGCAATGATATGCATCTACTGTTAATTTGATTTTGTATTGAGTCTCACATCAAAGAGTGTAAAATTTTCTATAATGTGTAGTGCATTATTTAAATAAGCTAAATTTAATTAAAATTAAAATTATTTTTTTAAAAATAAAAGAATGATTTTTTACAAAAGGGGCTCGTACTAATGCATGCGATTGCCTTTTTAGCCAACGAACCGAGCTCGCAAAACTCAAGCCTCCATTCAAGCTCGGAGGCACGGCAACACGATAGGGCTCGTCGAGAGCAGGTTCGAGCCTTTCGGTCGAGTTGCATTATACATGTTCTAACGGGCTCTCTCTCGCGTATGCTCTAACTATAATGAAGAATGCATTTGGTGTTAAAATAAATGCATTAATTGTTAAAATCAATGCACTTCGGGGAAAAAAAAAATCGCTTCCTCCAGAATTCGAATTCAGGTAATATATCCATCTAGCAAAATGATGAATCCACTATAGATCTTAATGATAGAAAGGCTATAAATGATTTCTCGTTCTTATTTTATATAATGGTTCTTATTTGAACATTTTATATGAGAGGTTCAAATGGACCCTTACTTGAAATAAGAACGAAATAGATTCTCAGGCCATTCCCAAATACATTCAATTTTATAGGAAAATGCATTGTTCTCGTCATTCTAAAAAAAATATAGTTATCATGATATATGTATATTTAATTAGTTATAATTAAAAATTATTTCCAAAACCCAAGTATTAATGAATTGCATAACGCTGTCAACTTAGTTGCACTAATACTGAACTTTGCAAGCATACAACTCTAAACAAGTAACACTATTAATGAACGTGATAGCGGAAATAAACAATAAAACATGTCAGTTACAAGTTAAAAGATTATAGAAAAAAAAAACTACGTATATCAAAATCTGAAACCCATTAATATCGACAATATTGATTACATTAAATTATAAATTTACTTATTTAATCCTCCTTATATTATCAGGAATAACAAAACAAAATTGAAATTAATCTCAATAATTAAAAATTCAAAATAGATTGACAAGATTGGTTCTATCTTCTTACGATAAAAATAAATTTTAACTACATCTTTCATTTGAATGTGAGAACCATTATAATTAATCTATCCGCAGTAAAAATTAATGCACCCGCTATTAAAATAAAATTTTCACTCACTCTAGGATTTAAACCCAGGTGATACACTTATCCTGCAAGATGATGCATTTAACATAGATCTTGATGATCGAATGGAAGAAGATGGTTTCCCGTTCTTATTTTATTTAGAGCATCCATAACACAACAGGGCTCGTGGAGCTGAACACAAACCTTGCACCGCTGCCGGAGGGGTGAGTACTCGATGCGGAGGATAAGAGAGAGGGAAGTGTGTGCCTGCTCGCATCAATAGAAAAAAAAATGGAAAAACTTGGGAGCAACTAAAAAAACGGCAGAATGCCAAAAAAAAATTAATTGTGAAAGAGTTGTTTGGCTAATCAACGACCATCTCTTTTTATATTTTATTTTTTTATTCTTAATTTTCTTCTATAAATACTACATTGTTCCTCAGTTCAATTCACATCATTCTCTTTTTTATCGCCTTCAATTAATTTCTCTTTTATTTCGTTTTAAAAAAATAAAGCGTGATTGGGGAAATTGATGGAACAACAAGCCCCAAAATCCTGGCGTCGTCGCCGGGAAACCCAAATTTGTCCGGCGGTGCTTTTTCGTCATTCTCTCAAGACGGTTCTTCACGAAATAAACTTGAACAACAATTTTGTTAAAGACGGTGATGTCACCAAGATACCCAGTCATGCCGACGACGACCAAGCAACGCGGCGGCTATACTCCGACAAAGACGGAGTTTATATGCACTTTGTGGGCCGAGGCCACACTAAACGCCGTCAATGGAGCTGATCAAAAGGCTCTTGCCTATTGGGGAGGAATCGTGACGTAGTACAACGAGTAACGGCCTCCCAACACCATTCCATGCGACGTGAAGCAAATCTAGTCGCACTTTCAACGAGTCCAAAAGGACGTAAAAGTTTGGGATGAAGTGTACGAGAAATGTCGTTCACATTAGGGGAGTCGTCATGAGCGACGACCAAATCACAACGGCGACACAACAAATGTATCAAACCGAGTAGGGCTCTATGTTCAAATATCTCCACGCTTAGCGTATTCTACGCAAGTCTCAGATATTCGCATCATCCAACGATGACATCCACTCTGCCATGCGTTCGAAAGGATCCCACAAGGTCTACACGACGACTTTAAACGAGGCGAGTATCACAACAAGGTTTATAGGCCAAAAGGCAGCGAAAAAAGGTCTTTTTTCTGTGGGTTATAATGTAGGGACATTGGTTAAGGTAGGAAAATAAATAATTAAAAACACCAACACCTTATAACTTCACAAATCAAGTATGGAATAAATTCATCTTCCTTCCAACTATGCCACCATAATCAACACAACTCAAGGGATTTAATCATCACAATACAAAACTAAACACCCTTTTATGCTCTCTTCTTATATTCAACAAACAAAGCCGATTTTCTAATAAATATCACAATAAACACTAGACTTCACACTTTTTTTTTTCTTTTTTTTTTCTTTTTTTTCCTTTCTCTTTCAACAATTTTTTTTTCTTTTTCACAACTTTTCTAGAGCTTATAAGAGTGTAAATAGTAACACAAAATCACCCCTTCTTTTTCATGACCCACTATGAACATTCAGCACACAAAGATCCCCATATACTACATCACCCCCTATCATCCGGCTAAAGAATAAAAGCTAATTAGGCTCAAAGTAGTTAACAAAGGATAATTTTTTCGTTAAGGACGGTGTTTGGGATAATAATGTGGCTAACAAAAGATGGCCTAAAATCATCTCCTAATCCTGGGCACAACAGCAACCTCATCACAGAAACCATGGCAAGTTCTAGAAGATCACCTCATGCATGACAAAACTCATAACAAATAATAAACTGTGTATGATAAACAGTTATGGCTCAAAATCTCACAGGTTTATTCAACGTCCAAAAGTCAAGGTTAAAATCATTCTTGAATTATGCAAATTAGTTCCAGTTATTCATCAAAGAAAATCAAATTCCAATTTTTTTTCACAGAATTCATCATTGGCATCTCACCAGAAATCAAATGGAGCAATAATCAACTCAAAAAAATCACACACCACCAACCAAGCAAGATAAAACAAAAAAAAAAAAACCAACAAAAATAATAAAAGTGATACACATATCTACTCTCACCCCCCTCCCAAACTTATTACAGAACATAAGTTCGAAAATAAGTTTGGAGGGATGATGATATGTGTGTCACTACTCACAGAAACACATGCTCCATGGTGGTGATATGGACAATGCGCGAATTCCCGCATCTTCCAAGCTCAACTGCACTAAAACCCCAAAACAAAGAGAACAACGAAAACAAAGAAACAAAAAGCAACTAAATGAAAGAAGAAAAAAACAAAAACAAAAACAAAGAAAACGGTTGGGTTACCTCCCAACAAGTGCTTAATTTAACGTCTAGAGCTCGACGATACCTCATAGCCTCAATGAACATTAAACGCAGCGGGGGTGACAGACCGCCCAACACGAACAGAGGTAGAGGACCCATGCGCATCAGCTACGTGAAAAGTGACGCTTCCATTCGGCACATCTATCATAGCTCGCCCCGTAGCTTCCATTCGGTACCAGACGCTGCAGCTGGGGGCGAATCCTAGATGGGAGGATGTAGCACATCTGTTCATACGAAAATTTCATCCTCCTGGCCTCACTCTGAAATTAAAGATGGACATTGTGCAGTTCCAACAGTTCGAGAGAGAAAAGCTAGCATAGACATGGGAGGGGGCGAGATTTTGAACATATTAAATAGATATGTATATTGATCAGTTATATTAGTTTGCTTGTAGAATTCATTGATTTTGTTCATTATTATCATTTCTCACAAAAAATCAAATTCTTAGAATAAATCCAGTCCTTTCATTATTTTGAATCTAAGGGCCACGATTAAAAGCTGAATTAAATAGATTTTCTTAATTCAACTAATTAGAATAAAATAATTAATCATTCAATGAATCAATGAATCATTGCATATCCAATCAATTGCGTGTTTTTTGACCTTCCATATTCATTTCGTTGAACAAAGTATGTTTCATGACACAGTAAATTAAGTTCGACAAATCAGTAAAAAATTGTTCATTATAATTAATAAATTATTCATTCAAAAAACAACGAAATAATCGAAGAATATACTAAATAATAAATGAAGATTCTTTGACCACCAACATAATATGTTTGACATAAAAATGAATATTATTCATCGAATTTATTACATTGTTCATCGTAATTAATAAATTATTCATTAAAAAACAACGAAGTAATCGAAAAATATACTAAAAAAATAACTGCTAATACATATCATATTACGAATATGATCAACAATATAATGAACAATGTCATTAACATGTCTTGAATGAAGAACATGGAAAAAATAGCGCCAATAATTTAGCTAAATGAAAAATGCAAGTTTCAATAAGGTTCGTGAGTTACGATAACTAATACTCCCTCCGTCCCATGAATCTTGACACGTTTGGTTTCGGCACGAGAATTAAGAAGTTATAGATTAGTGTTTTAAGTGTGTAATTAATAAAGTATAAACGTAATAAAATAGGAGAGACAATGTAATAAAAGTGATAAAGTAGGAGAGAGAATGTAATAATTATTACCTCATTTAGAAATGTATAAAGATTCGTGGGACGGCCCAAAAAGGAATACGTGTCAAGATTCGTGGGACGGAAGGAGTATATTTTAATTAAGGAAACAAATCTTCCAAAAATAAAATATCAACATTAACATATACTCCCTCCGTCCCAGTATAAGTGTGATTTTTTTTTGGCACGAGAATTAAGAAAAATGTATTTTGTGTGTAAGTGAAAAAGTGAAAAGGTGTTTAAAGGGTAAAACTTTTATCCAAAAATAAAAGAGTCTCACTTATGACGAATCACCCAAAATAAAAAAAGTCTCACTTATAGTGAGACGGAGGGAGTATATAGAAAAACGATTATTGCCTAGTGTTTATTATTAATGTAGCTTTAATGTAATTAAATAACACTAAAAATTGGAAAAATCAATAGGCGGATCTTGTAAATAGATGATCCAGATTTCTTCTTAATTCTACAAGCATTTACCTTTTTTAATTGTACCATTATCTCTATATGTGTGTGTGTTGTGTGTTGTGCGTGAGATAGAGAGAGTGGTCCTTCTCTTGCCAACTTTGTCTTTTATGTCATTGTTTGTCAATCATGGACACCAACAACAATTCCAACCAAAAGACAAATACTACTAATATGTTTTCTCTCTTTATTACATGTTAGGTGTACCCCTCCCCAGATAATATTTTTCTCTAAGTTTCTACTTTTTAAAATATTTTCTCAAAATAAATATTAAATTATATTTTTTTTTCTTTAATATCTTAATTATATTCTAATTAGCCAAGAGCACATAAAATTAAGGAATTATTAAGTTAAAACATCGAGATGTTTATATGTCGCCATCATGATTATCTTTTACTCAGTTACACGTTTTGTTAACAATGATGATACTATCAATACGTGCACCATATTTGATGGAGTATTATTTTACTCAAAAAAATCAATTAATCATTGGCTTATCCTTCATCTAATCCAAGGTAAAACTCTATTAACAGATGATGAATAACAGTATTTCCACAAAACCAAATAAATAAATAATTGATACTCCCTCCGTCCCAATAATCTTGTCCCACTTTCCTTTTTGGGTTGTCCCAATAATCTTGTCCCATTTCCTTTTTGGGTAAAAATTAGGGGAGCATTACTTAACTTAATGAAGGCTGATTTTAATTAAGTTCCTAATTAAGTCAACATCTATTAATCAATTCTAACCCTAGTCTATCACAATTCTCACTCGGCTCTCTCTCTCTCTCTCTCTATCCTGCCGACTTCTCCTTCCTCCTAGAAACCCTCATTCCCACCGGCGCCGCCTCCCATTCTTCTCCTTTACACGGTGCCTCGCGCCGTACAACCGGACGGTGTACCGGCGCCGTTACGATCTATCAGCGATTGAGTTCAGATCGACACAAATCTAACTCTTGTAGCTGTTGTTCGGCATACTCGATTGAGTTCAGATCGACACAGATCTTAGCCAAGCCGGCTTAGATCGGTAAACCGCAGTGATGAGCAACCTTTGGGAAGCCTACCTGAGCGGCGCTTACATTCCAGACACGGAAGATGAGGACTACACTTTGTGGGGTGTCCCGCCGGCGGTGGATTGCCCGTTCTCGGCGAGTTTCTCGGAGATAGAGGAGGAGTCGGAAGTGGTGGAGGAGGCAGAAGCTGGGCGTGAGTCGCCCGGAGCCCTAGCTCCGGCGAAACCAAGGTGGTCCTTGTTTAGGCGTCCCATGCCTTTAAATCCATCTATATCTGTTATTAACCCTTCATTTGAACCTGAAATTTCTGATTTTGATGATGGTTCCTTGTTTTGTGAGGAAAATTGGGACGAGGTTGTTCGTTATTGTGGTCCAGAGGCCACTGTGAGGAAGTTCACGCACTCTCCTGCTATGTTGGCCTTCCTGAATGGCCTGCTCTATTTTCCCGAATACTGGGTGAGGTCCTCCAATTTTATGTCTTCCTTGTATTTGTGCTTGGTATAGGCTCACTTGGCAGCCTTTGTTTTGTATGGCTTTACATGTGTATGTGCTTGGTATAGGCTCACTTGGCAGCCTCTGTTTGTTGGCTTTACATGTGTATGTGCTTTGTATAGGCTCACTTGGCAGCCTCTATTTGTTGGCTTTGCATGTGTAATGTGCTTGGTATAGGCTCACTTGGCAGCCTTTGTCAATGAGTTGTTGGGTTATGGTTAGCATGTTTGAGATGATGAAATTATGCTCAATTATTGTGTGAAGTAAAATATTCTATGATTAACAAGAAAACAATGAGAAAACATGGTTTACAGCCCCTAATAGGCGTACATATGTTGGTGTGTGCCCTAAATGCTTATATATGATGGTGTGTGCTCATCTGTAGCTGTAATTATGCTTACATATGTTGGTGTGTGCCCATATGTAGTGCAATAGATTGGTGTGTGCCCATATGTACAATGTCTAAGGTTTACAAAACTAAAAATGCATTTCAAGTGTGAGGCAATCTGCATTACATCCTTTTGTTTACAAAATAACCACTGCATTACATCCTTTTGTTTACAAAAAAGCCACATGAACCGCTATTCTTTACAAAATGTGGCAGTCTGCATGAACTGCTATTCTTTACAAAATGTGGCAGCCTCTAAAATGTGGCAGCCTGCATGTCCTGCTATTCTTTACAAAATACAGCAGCCTCTCAAATTCATGCTACTTCAATACCTAACCCATTCATTTGGAGTTTAATTTCATCTAAAGAAATTGAACTTATGCCAAGTGAATGCCTTAGATGATCCATGCCACTTACTATTCCATTTTCCATGAGATAGTTAATTGCCTCCTTAACTAAATCATGGGGAACTTGTAAGTTGAGTGGTAACTCTCCTTGTCTAATAAGTGCTCCTTTCTTCATGTGAGGAATTTTGTAGGTGTTGTGCCCTTTGACCTTTAGAATTTCAGTCAAACAGCCTTGAAGGCTCAAGAAAACATTGTTTAATGTTACGGGAGATAGTTCATCAAATGAACTCTTGACTGCCTCCACTAATGTATCTATGTTGGTACAAACTGATTCAGTTTGTAGGCTTTGAATAGCCCTAAACCAACCTAGATCATTAATGTTGGTATCCGGTAAGTTCGGTGGTTGATGAACAATCTTTATGTCAAAGCCATCCGAGCTAGCAGCCTGTCTAAAATCAGGATCACTGTCTTTAATGTGCGGTTTTGCGTTGTCTTGTTGAATAAAGATGACCCTACTAGCAAACTGTGGCCACTTGGCCTTAATTGCAGGAATGATCTGCCAACATACAATTGAAATAACAATTCAGCCCTAATTAAATTGAAATAACAGTTCAGCATTCATTAATGTTACATGAGATAGTTCATCAAATAGAAATAACAATTCAGCCCTAATTAATGGACAACCCATCTAAAACACAACTTAATTCAATACATATCATACTAGAGTGACATACAGGACATATTTCATGTGAGTAAACTACCTTGTTTATAATGCAGTCCTTAATTACTTCCTTCGTGATTGATTGAATGGGCTTTTGCTCGAGTGTACCAGCCTCCCTGTTTTTGCTATTCCTCTTGGCTGGTACATATTCTGTAAATGGGAAAATCCCTATTTTCCCATCAAAAAGAACTGTTCCATCCTCTGCAATCAGTGGTCTGCAGACAGCGCACATAAACATGACATTAGTGATGAACTTTTTATTTTTGCAACTCCTTTGTGGTTCAGCCTCGGTTGGTGTGAGATAGTATCGATGATTTGATTTGGTTAAGTAAAACCATTTCTCATCGATATGCACCGTGTTGTGCATGCTCTTGTATTGAAGCACCTTGAGTATTCTATCATACTCGATTGCTTCAAGAGAAAACTTTAGACGTATCAACTTATTAGGGGCTGTTAAATTGGGCTTAATAGCACTAGTATGAGCCCTGATCAAACCTTTGCTTACCCATCGCCCAACTGTGCTCTTGCTGCAATTAATTCCACGTGCTAGCCTTCTAATAGTTGCTCTTTTGTTTAACTCCATGCTTGAAATTAATTTCAAGTCTATTTCAACTCTTTTGCGCCTTGTTTTGTTGATTTTCCCACTGCATGAATGCATATGCTCACCTTGGCTTTGCTGTTTTTTGGCAGCGTTCCATAGGCGAGTCACCGTCCGCCGACAAACGCCGAACTTGACAGCAGCCTCCTTCATTTGGCCACGTTTTGGCTTCCCACCGTGGCTGTCTTCAAGCACAAATTGGATGATGGAGTTTCTCTCTCCCGTGGTTAGATCGTTGCGCCTCACCATGGTTGATTTTGAAGTTATTTTGGTGATTTTGTAGTAGGTTCTTCAATTTTCAGATTGTGAATGTAATAGGCATTGTGAATGGCAGATTTTATAGATGTTGGAACTTGTGTTTTGGTGGGAATACTTGTAGCCGAAACTTGTTGTTTGAATGAAAATTTAATTTTCAGCCAAATGTTCCCTCTCTTTTAATTTTGGTATTGAAGTCTACAATTGGCGCCACTTTTTTAATTACAGCCGAAAAGAAAGGGTGACAGCCGAAAGAACTGTTCCACTCTTTAATTCAGTTTGAGTTTAATTGAATTTCAGTAAAAAAAATGAATTATATTTATAATCTAATTGAATTTAAAAATAAACTAAATTGTTAAATTTAAAATAAGTTAGTCAATATTTTAATGAAGTCAAACACAAAGATAATAAGTTCATACTTACTTTTTCTAAAACAAGTGGGACCTTACAATTTACAACACTAACTCAACACTCCTTAATCTCCGTGCCCAAAAGAAAGGGGACAAGATTACCGGGACGGAGGGAGTATTAAACGCTTCGTGTATATATATATATATATATATATATATATATATATATATATATGGGTAAATATCACTTTAACTATTCTTGCACTATTAGAATACTTAAAAATATTTTTTTAAATATTGAATTATCAAATCTATATTAATTATACAATTAGTTTATTTTTTTGGCTCTAAAAATTTGATATGGCTCGTTAAATATACAACAGTGTATTTTTGAATTATTCTTTTTGAAAACTTAAAAGGTGAAAAATGGATTAAAGATACAATTGATACAAAATTAATAGTTCAAGGTTTTAAAAAATATTTTTGATAGTTCAAGATATAATTGATAATGCAAAAATAATTGGATGGTTTAAAGTGATATTTATCTTTTATCTAGAAAAATAATATAATTGATCTCTTGTATGTACATTCGCATGGTGCGGGCCACTCACACACTTAATATGGCATTTTATAAGGAAACAATAGGGCCAAATGGCCCTATTCAACATACAACATCAAATTTTGTCCACCATTTGAAAAAACATAAATTTTGGCCATTTTTTGTGTGTCATTACTATTCTACCCTTCTCTCTCTCTCCTCTCTCTTTCTCATCACCCTCTCTCTCTCTTTCCAGCGGCGCCGAGCTTGGAGAATTCGTCGGAGCTCTTGCGGCTTGGGCAGACTTCGTCGGAGTAGAGGATGAGGCGGCGGCGGTGGAGGAAATCCGGTCCTCTGAAATCGGCGGCGTGGAGGAGGTCGGTCAGGTGGCGGAGGATGAGGCGGCGGCGGCGGCAGATCTGATCTGATGAGGCGGCGGTGGATCTGATCTGATGAGGCGGCGGCGGTGGATCTGATCTGATCGTTGCACCGCCTCCTCCATCGGCAGATCTGATCTTCGCCTCCTTCGATTTCAGCCATCAACAGATCTGATCTGATCTGATCCGATCTGTGTTGCACGTATGTCACTTATGGCACTAATAGTGCCATAAGTGCACACTTCCCCCTAGGGTTTAGATATTCCATTTAGGGTTTAGATTATTCATTTGGGGTTTAGATGTTCCATTTAGGGTTTAGATTATCCATTTAGGGTTTAAATGTTCCATTTAGGGTTTAAATAATATTGTTGTTTCTGTATTTGTGCTGCACGTATGGCACTATTAGTGCTATAAGTGCCCAAATAACCATTTTACTTAGTTTTATTTTGAATTTCCGTTGGCACTTATGGCACTATTAGTGCCATAAGTGCCAAAATGATTATTTTACTTGGTTTTATTTTGGCAATCCAATAAGTGCCAAAGTGCCATAAGTGCCTAACCCGACCCGACACGCGACCCGCGTGCCTGATCCTACCCGGTCCGCCTCATTAAGGGCAAAAGCGTCCAAATCAATAAAAATAGCCAAAATTTGTGTTTTTTCAATGTGTGGCCATAAATTGTGTTTTATGCTTCATTTTGGCTACTTCAAAATTTTACTCTTTTATAAAAATATGGCGAAACCCTAACCCTAGCTTCCCCGCAATAACCTTCTTCTTCTTCTGATCGCCGGCCGATGGCTGAAGCCGAAAATTCTTACCTTCGCGGTACTGGTGGTGGTCTTAACCTTCCGCCGGTCTCGTCTAATTTCTCTCGACCTACGCAATCTGCAAAACATAGGCATGAAAGCTTGAAATCTACGTCAACTGGTGCAGTGGTGGTGTCTGCGCCGGTCATCTCGGTGACTGCAACTGAAGCAGAATCGGCTTCTGCGAAGCTTATTGGAGGAAAGGAAGTGATTAACCTTGATCGCGATTCTTCGCGAGGGAATTCTAAGATTGTTTTGGATGGAGAAAACAACGTCCGATCATACGCAGACATGGCTACCAACCGTACGCCTAAAAGACCTGACGTTCCGGCCCATCGGTTCCAAGCCTTGCGACCCACGAAAGAAGGTCAGTCCTTCACGTTCAAACCTCCTAAGGAACTGCTGCTGAAAGAAAGGGCAGACTTTGCTAACGCCCTTACAGGACGCATTCTCCTTAAACAAGGAGATAAACCTAGGCCTGCGCTAGCGGTCAAGAACGAACTACAGCGAATTTGGGGTATTGGGGCTTCATGGAAACTTATCCCGATTGGCAAAGGGTATTATACTATGGTTTTCTCTTCGGCTGAAGACAAAGCTAGAGTTAAACAGAAACTCGTTTGGGAAGTTTTTGGTGGACTGCTTCGTCTGAGGGAATGGAGCAAAAACTTTGATTCGTTTAAGGAGCACTCCTCGCTTGCTAACGTGTGGGTCAGAATTCACTATCTACCGATTGAATACTGGCATGCAGAAATTCTGACGGGCATTGCTAGATTTGTGGGACATCCACTTAAAATTGATGGGGCAACTGCGCAAAGGGATTTTGGCCAATATGCTCGTTTATTGGTGGAGCTAGATATGTCACAAACTCTTCCTACTTCGCTGCTTATTGATGGGGGAGAAATGTCTTTTCATGTTGAGTTTTCTTATGAATACTTACCATTTTATTGTTCCAGGTGTAAACAAACAGGACATACTCCGGAAAAGTGCCGCAAAGGAAAGCAAAGGGAAGAAGTTGCGGCTGACCACAAGCAGCCTGTCTCTGCCAAGGTTTGGCAGCCAACTACAGCAAATGAACAGGTGGAAGAGGAAATAGTCCAGAATATAACGAGAGAGGAAGATGCTGTTCATGACCAAACTCAGCACCAGCAAAGGCCGAGCACCACAGCTGGAAAGACTATACCGGTGGTCCTCGAGAATTCTAAACAAAACTCAGGAAACAGATTTGAGATTTTGAAAAGCAGGGAAGAACAGATTGCAACGGAGGTCTCTAAGCAACTTGTTAATTTATCTGAGCAAGAGAATGGATCATCAGAAGATGAGGAAGAAGTTGATGCTGAGCTAATTATGGAATCTGATGGGAAACTCAGGAATGAGGATACTGAGGTTCTAGGATTGATAGACGAGAACAAACTTCTGGAAGCGAATGGTGCCGAAGCTGTGGCCATCGAGAATGCGATGAAAGCTAAGCGTTTGGAGCAAATTTTAGCTATCGCCAAAGCTCCTATGAAAGTGGGATCTCCGCCAAAGAAAAGAGGCAGACCTTCGAAACAAGCTTTAGCGGCCAAGGCTGCCCAGACCGAAGATAAAAAGGTTACTGAGCTGAATAAAGAAACTCGTGATAGCATCAAGAGCCGTCTGCGGCACTCAACTGATACGGGGTTCAAAGCGCGTGATTTTGTTATTGAAAACAGCTCGAGAGCTAGCATTGTAGCTATGGATAACGTGGCTAAGGAAAGTTAGGCTTCCGAAGTGGAAAGAAGCGATGCTTCTTCCACTCATTCACAACATTCCACATGAATGTTATTGCATGGAACATCCGCGGGGTGACGGATGAATCCAAGCGTTTGCTAAAAGAACATTGCAGTTCTTTCTCCCCCATTATTTTAGGTTTGATCGAGCCTAAAACGGCTTTTCATAGAGTTCGTCATTCTTTTTGGAATTCTTTAAATCTCCTCCCGGTTCATCAAAATTGCAGAGCTTCGAGATGTTCGAATATCTGGGTTTTGTCTCATCCGTCTGTGATTTCCACGGTTGTTTTTTCTTCTGATCAGATTGTAGTGGTTGACTGTTTTTGGAATTCTTTTCAATTTAGAATTGGGATCGTTCATGGTTCCAATGAACAAATTCCACGCCGTGAGCTCTGGGCTGATATTCTTAGCCTTATCACTGCTAACACTATCATCATTGGGGATTTCAATGCCATCAAAGGGGCTCATGAACGAATCAGCACTGTTATGCCGCACCGCGGATCGTGCTGGGATTTCTGTAACTTTATTAATGAGTCCCAACTCATTGAATCTCCAACGGAAGGTTTGCGCTTCACTTGGTCGGGACGCAGATTTTTACCTCATCATGTTGAATCGGTGCTTGATAGAGCTTTATTTGCTCAAGGATTTGCCTCTTTATGGGACTCCATCGTCACATCCGTTCTCCCGCGTCTCACTTCGGATCATTCTCCCTTGGTGTTGCAATGTAAGAACTTCACACCTGCGGCGAGAAGACAGTTTCGGTTTCTCAACATGTGGATTCTTCACCCTTCTTTCATGGGCATGGTCAAAACCTCGTGGACGGCCCTGATCGCTTCTCCCTGTCCTATCATTCGTGTCATGCAAAAGCTGAAACGGCTTCGCGTCGAGCTTCGGGTTTGGAACAAGGAGGTCTTTGGTAATTTTGACCGAGCTTTAGCAGATGGACAGCAACTTCTGAAGAATGTTCAGTCTAGAATATCGGAGATTGGGTACACTGATGAGTTATTCGAGGAGGAAATTAGGATTGAAGCAGAGATCAACGTTGCTCTTGCCAGGAAAAGTAACCTGTCCCAGCAAAAAAGTCGAGCTTCGTGGCTCATGGATGGGGATAGAAATACGGTGTTCTTTCATAGACTTGCCAAGTTTAGAAAACGCAGTGTTTCGATTACTAGATTGAATATTAATGGGGCTGATGAATATAACCAGAACGTTATTGAGCAGCATATTGTCAACCATTTTTCGTCCCTTTTCTCTGATGATGGCAGCCCTGCAGCTGATCAGATTGAAATTGACGCACTGATCCAGCCGCGTATTTCCGAAAATCAAAATAGGCTTCTCACTGCGATCCCGGATGAAGGTGAAATTTCGACAGCTATCTTTGACATGGATGCGAATAGCGCCCCCGGGCCTGATGGATTTTCTGGCTTGTTCTTCCATAAGTGTTGGCAGATCATTAAATTGGACGTTACTCAAGCTGTTCAGCGTTTTTTCACTCATTCTTATCTGCCTAGTGGGTGCAATGCAAGCACTATGATTCTTATCCCGAAAAATGAGACTGTTTCGGTTGTGGGGGATCTTAGGCCAATTGTTCTTTCGAATTTTTTCTTCAAAATCATTTCAAAGATTTTGGCCTCCCGCCTTAGCTCGGTCGCTGCTTCGCATGTCTTGCCGAATCAATTTGGTTTTATAAAAGGCAGAAATATCCATGACTGTACTATGCTCGGTTCTGAGGGATTTCATTGCATGGAGCGCACAAACAATGGCATCAACATGGCTTGTAAAATAGACATTCGGAAAGCTTTTGACACTATTCGCTGGGAATTCATTTTTCAAGTTCTTAGAGCTAATGGCTATCACGAGACCTTTATTAATTGGGTGTCGATCATTTTTAGTTCTGCTAGAATCTCTATTCTTTACAACGGCCGTCTCACGGGTTATTTTCCTTGCTCCAGGGGTGTTAGACAAGGAGATCCTTTATCTCCTATTTTATTTGGGATTGCTGAAGACGTGCTGGGTTTCTTAATCAACAGCTGTGTGGAGTCGGGACACCTAAAACCTATGAGTTTTAGTCGGTCGACCCTCTTCCCGACCCATCTCTTTTACGCGGACGATGTCCTCTTATTCTGCCGCGCGACTGTTCGTAATGCGAGGAAAATTCAGGAAATTTTTTATTACTACGGGAGCCTCTCCGGGCAGAGCTGCAATCAGGAAAAGTCTAACCTTTTCTTCGCCCGTCGTGTCCCCACTGACAGGAGACGTCAGATTCATCGTGCTCTTGGCTTTTCAGTTGGCAATCTCCCGATGACTTATTTGGGGGTCCCTATCTTTGTTGGTCGTCCTCGAGCTTCTTATTTTATGCCCATCTTCGACCGGATTGTTCAGAAGTTTGCTAGATGGAAAGGACTTCATCTCTCCATTGCTGGCCGGCTTTGTCTTGTTAAATCGGTGATTCAAAGCTCGATTGTTCATTCTATGATGATCTACAAGTGGCCCAAATCTCTTCTTCACTCCTTGGATAGGAAGTGCAGAAACTTTGTGTGGACTGGTAATACGGAGCAACGCTCGAGCTGCCCGGTCAGTTGGGGTCGAACCTGTTCACCTTGGGAAGAGGGTGGACTGGGGGTTCGATCGTTCACTTTGATGAATCAATCTTATCTCATGAAACTTGCTTGGAAGATGATTAAAGGGGTAGATTGGGCCCATAAGGTTATGCGATCTCGCTATCTTACGATCTATGGGTATGCGAAGAATAACATTGCCAACTCTTCTGTTTGGCTTGGCATAAAGGAAGAGGTGAACCATCTGGTGGATGATTCTTATTCGTGTGCAGGTCGAGGTGATTGCACTTACTTCTGGAAAGACGACTGGCTTGGTTATAAGTTGATTGACAAATTGCATATCCCGTTTTTCATGCATGAGTTCCTGAACTTCCCGGTGACTGATTACTTCTTTGATGGCGTCTGGCACTTCTCTGCTGCCTTTGTGAATCGCTTTCCTGATGTTGTTGCTGATATTTTGCTTCTCCCTATGAATGGGGATGTTGACGTCAGGTTCTGGAAACATTCCATTAAAGGAGATGTTTCGGCTTCTTTAGCTTTTTCTCACCGTTGCCGTCGGTTCCCTGAGGTGCACTGGGGAAAATGGATCTAGGAATCTTACATCCCGATGCGACGTTCTATTCTCTGCTGGAGGGTGATTCATGGAAGGCTTCCCACGATGGATATCCTTATCAGACAAGGGCTGGTTGCTCCTAATTGTTGCTATCTTTGCTTGGGCAACGCCGAGTCTATCTCGCATATTTTTTGGAACTGTCCAAAGGTGAAGTCGATTTGGCGGGAATTCCTGGTTTGGTTTGATAAGGAGGATTTTATTGAGTGCTTTGACATTCATTCCTTTCTGGTATTGGCTTGGTCGACTACCTTCAGTTCTCAGCTGCTTACGTTCTGGAAGGCTGGCATTATTTCTTTGCTTTGGAAAATTTGGGACGCTAGGAATTCAAAAATTTTCGAAAATATTCACTTTGATGCTCAACGTGTGCTGATTTTCGTTAAATCGTTCTTTAAGGAGATTGAGATCAACTTTCATAACATTGGCTCCACTGACAGTTCTTGGTCGGACTATCTGACTACTAGGAGGCTTGGGATTCAGCAGAGAGCCAAACCGCCTCCTCGTATGATTGAGGTGCATTGGTGGCCTCCGACTCATAATTGGATGAAAGTAAACACGGATGGGTCTGCTATGGGCGCGCCGGGTATCATTGCAGCAGGCGGTGTCTTTAGGGATAATTGGGCGATGGTTCGTGGCTGTTTTCATATCAAAGGAGGGGTGGGTTTCGCTTTTGAAGCGGAACTTCTGGCGATTATCACCGCCATCAATTTGGCTCATGATAGGAATTGGCTGAGGTTATGGATTGAGTCCGATTCTATGTATGTGGTAAGACTCCTTGAATCTCGCTCTTCAGATGTTCCTTGGCGCTTTATGAATCTTTGGCAGAACACCTTGCGGATATTACAAGATTTCCAACTTATTATTACTCATATTTACCGGGAAGGAAATCAACCTGCTGACATTATGGCCCACAACGATCGTACGGAAGGATGGTGGCCGTTTGCTATCAATGAAATTACTTTGGCTGTGGCCAGAGACATGTCCACACACAGTCATGTGCGTACTGTTCTGGGATAGCTGGATGAACGCGGTGATGGATGCGGGGGGTGCGTTGAGTAGGTTACACGCTAGATTGGGTTGGATTTCAATGCGGACTGCCAGCTTGAGGTTTTCCGAAGCAAACCAGATGGAGTTGTTTGACAGCCGCTCGAAGCTGCGTTTTAGCGCTGTGATGGATACGCTGCACAGGACTTGCTTGGCTGCCTGCTTCTCCGGCGCAAAGCTCGGGCAGTTTTCTGCTCGGAGCTGTTCTTCTCCGACGTGCTGCTTTGCGCAGCATGCTGCTGAGATGTTTATAAGATGATCCTCTCGACGAGGTCTTGTGCTGGTGTGGAGGGTGCGCTTGTTGATTTTCGTTGTATTGTTCGTTCTTGCTCCGCTTCGGGTGGAAGATTGAATGTTCTTTGGTATGAGATTCTTAGGCTGTTCACTTTCTGGCGACGGCATCTCACCGGCCAGAATTTTCAGCTTATCAGTTTCGTCCGCAAGGAACTACTAGCGACGGCGTATTACCGGCTGAGTAGTTACCATTGCGAGGTTCTTGGGCTTCAGTGCGTTGGAAAGTTACCGGCGACGGCGTATAACCGGTTGTGTAGCTTTGTTTTTGTTGGTTGGCTTTGTTCGGCCTTTTGCATTCGTTCTGTTTGGGATTTGGGAATGCTACCGGCGACGGAGTCTAACCGGCCGTGTAGTTTAACCCTTACCGTTCGGCATTTTGGCGACGGCGTCTCACCGGCCATTTGCCTTTTTTCTGTTGTTCTTTTTTGGAGGAGAGCCGGGATTGTTTGGGGACGATGGTTAGGCCGGAGTTCCGGAAACTTTCCCTTCCACTCTTCTCCTCTTTTATTTTACTCCTTTAGACGGGTACTCTTTTTCCTTTTCCCGATTTTTCCCATTGGGTTTTCCGTGAAAAGGTTTTAATGAGGCTCGGCCCTTAGTCTGTTCTCCTGTGCTTTCAAGGGTTTCTTTTTTAATAAAATCGCATTTTAATAAAGTATTTATAAAATATTCTATTAAAATATATAAATAGTTCGTATCGTACAAATATCTATACTGTAAAATTAAAATACTTACAAAATATTAATATATGAATGATCTATCGTATAAATGTTTGCACAAACGATCTCTTCGAAAAACAAACATTGACCCTTTCTTTTATAGAAAAGTTATAAACCCTTTGACAATGAAAAGTAAGGGTATATCATGTGAAGAATTTCAACCTTTTGCCTACTTTATAGCTAGACTTAGCAATTAATGATTATTCATCTAAAAACTTCAACCCTTTTATGACTTTTTGTATATGTATATGGTGGAGATTTGATTAAAACCATCCTTGCAATTTAAAAACGTAAACATGTTTCTACGGTGGGTTAAGTTCTAATGAAATTATTGTTTTTTTTTTAGAAGTGAGAATAATGATTAAGTTAGTATATAGGGTTGAATAAGGTAGTATATAGTTTTGAATAACGATATTCAAAAAATTAATAAAAATTTTGCTCATTTCAAAATTCGAATTCAGGTTAAATTTTCTCCTTCCAGGCAAATATTAATCATAAGATACATTAAACCAATACCTACAAATCAATCTAAAATCTAATTATATATGAGCGATCTCATTAGAATCATACATTGGAAAATGTTCAAGTAAGTACAAAGATTTAAAAGGAGAACAAAGAATCATTTTAAACCATTGGATCATGAAGATCAACGATGGATTATCTTGATGGATGAATACACCACATGAGTTTGAATTCTAGATGGAGCGTTTTTTTTCTTTTCTTTTCTTTTCTTTTCGGGATGCAATTAATTGCATAACAAATGCAATAACTTTACACGAGAATGCAGTGTTCTCAATTATCATTTTAAATTACAATTTCACTATAATCAACCCTTATATATATATATATATATATATATATATATATATAGGATCCTTGTGTTGGTTTTTCCCAAGGGGTTTTCCAGCATAAGGTTTTATATAATGAGGCCTGGCTTTTAGTCTGCTTTTTCTGTGATGTTAAGAGTTTAGGTTTCTCTTTTTTCTTTTCTTTTTTAATATAAGCTGTATTTTAATAATATTAGAGAGAGATGAGATTTTATTATTTTTTCTAAATAACGCTTGATTAATGGGTAGGGAGTCGCATGGTTTTGCCGTCTAATTTTTCTTAAAAAGCCTTGAAATCTTCATGTGATTAAGGTTCGTCCGTTGCGGTTGTTGTCGATAAAGCCGGCCCCTCATAACATTTTCTATTCTTGTCCCCTACTTAAATTTAATCTTTGTGGTGCCTATTTGCGAAATACTTAGTTTTGTTTGAATATAATGCTAGAACCATTTTAATATTATAAGGTTGTCTCACTTATTTTATTACAAAATCTGCTAAAAGCTATGTGTCACTCTGCGCATGGGTCGGATCAACCCAAACTCGAATTTGATTCATTCAACTTTATCAAAAAAGCATAACTTATAAATTTTGTATTTGATAAAGTTGCTAATTTCATTCAATCATTTGTTTAAATACAAATTTCATTCGGTCTTCGGGACATCAATAGAAGAATCATTTATGTTAATTACATATAATAATAAATCAAAATTCTAAAATATTATATAATAAATATGTTAAAATTATGAGATTGAATCTATAAACAAACCAATGTAATGAATGTCAAATTAGCGACTATTTAAATAGATTTAAATTTTATAAAATTTGTAACTTTATAAAATATAAATTTTATATAATAACCTTATGTACATAATTAAACCAGACCATTTTTTATGCTCATTATATCTATATAACTTTGCAAATATTTTTATACATAAATTTGCTCGATTTATTAAATTTAATTTTATAACATTAATTTTAAAATAATGTTATATTATTTTAGTTGGGTTTCGATTTATTAAAACACTGATAACAATTGTGATGTTGGTAAATCGTGAGTGAATACGTGCAAGTAACATGAATAAACATAATAACAACTATTTTTATATGTATTTAAATTTTAATTTATACTATTTTACAGATAAATATTTGGGTAAATATCATGAAAACCCCTGAAGTATACCCATTTTATCAAAAATACCCTGAAACTTTCAAAATGTTCTCTAAACCCTCAAACTATCAGGTTTTTATCAAATATATCCCGCATTTATTTTTCGATCACAAAAAAAGTGATGTGGCTCGCCGAAAGCCACAATGTAATTTGTATTCTATTTATTTAAAATGCAATGACAAAAACGACATTGTTTCGTACCATATCATTTTAAAAAATCCACTCTGAAATTTAAAATTCACTCCTATCGTGTTTGAAATTCACGCTAATAACCTATAATTAGAGATAAACACGATAGAATATGGTACGAAACGAAGTCATTTTTTTCATGTCATTTTTAAAAAAATAGAATATAAATTACATTGTGACATTCGGCGAGCCACGTCACGTTTCTGGTATATCTGCAAAATAGATACAAGATATATTTGATAAAAAAACCTGATAGTTTGAGGGTTTAGAGAACATTTCGAAACTATCAGGATATTTTTGATAAAGTGGGTATAATTCAAGGGTTTTCATAATATTTACCCTAAATATTTTATCAGTGGGTTAGTTGAAAAAATAGGTTAAAGATGACACATGTGTCTTTTTTCAATTTCAAATAAAATATAAATAGTTTCAATAAATTTAAATTACGTGTTACCATAAATCCATATGATTATTCTACCAAAAAAAGAAATACATTTTTATTTTAATTTTTGCAAGAGTGCAGAGAGAAAAAATTTAATTTCTATATTTTTTAATCTTAAATCTATGTTCTATTATATACAGAATTAAAGTTTTTATCAAGATGATTAATTAGAGAAATATATTGAATATCTTATCATAAGTGAAACTACACAATTTTTTGAATGAAAGGATGAAGAAAAAAAAAATAGAAGAAAAAGAAAAGAGAAAAATAAAGAAAAAAAATAATAATAAAACTGATTTTTTAAATTATGGTTGTTAAATGTTACTATTAAAATTTGTGATATATAGATTTCTGCACCAAATTAAAGATTTTGTTATGAACTTTAATTTAATATACATATTGGATATTTTTTTCATAAATCAATTTTAACATTTTTAGATAACAAAATAGAAAAATAAAAAAAGAAAAAGAAAGAAGTAAAGGGTGAGAAATTTGTTGGAGAAAAGTGACGAAAGAGAAAATGTGTGGGGAAAAAATAATCGCTGCAACTCGACTTTCATATATTGTATAGATATAAATTTATATTGCATATATTCTTTTATTACTGAAAAAATATTCAATATAACATTTCAAATTAAAAATCATGATACGATATTTAATACTCTCTCTATTCACAAAAAATAGTCAATTTTTGTCATTTTGGGATGTCCACAATAATTAGTTTATTTATATTTTTGAAAACTATTTATCACATAGTGGATCCTATTCTCCACTCACAATGCAATTAATTATCATTATTAAAACTACATTTTAAGTGAGACTCTTTCTCCACTAATAATAAACTAATCAATTTTCATTAAAACTCGTGTTGTCCCCTACTAGCCCCTATTTCATTAGAAGTTCTAGGACTGTTTTTTGTGGACAAAGGGTGTATTTAATACAAAAATTATTAAAAATATATTTAAAATAAATAAGATATAACAATTTTTTAAATTTTTAAAAAAATGTCTCCATTTTTTCTCTCATCTCTCACATGTTCTCTCTCTATTTTTTTTGGCTATCTCACTTATATTGTCACTCACATGTCTTCTCTCTCCTCTTCATGCTCTCAATTTTACGTTAATTAACTTTTCTTTATCTTTTCTTTTCTCTCTCCTATTCCATTTAACTACTAAAATATCTCTCTCAATTAATGTTGTAATTACAAAAATGTGATTAAATTGACGGGAAAAAACTAATGTTTATACTATTAATTATATATAGATGATTATTTTTGTTATAATTTTATAAGTGTGAATATATAAGAATGTTTCTTTATTTCTTTTTACTACATATGTATTTCTCCCTTTACAAATCTAGTTCCAATTATATAGGTTGATTGAGTTTTGCACAAGGATTAAGAAAAATCATTAGATATGAAAGTTAAACAAACAATTTTTAATATACTCATATATATCCTTTGAAAGTTCGTTATTGCTAGAGTTGATCAAAGAGTTAAATAGAGATCTGCTTATAAATGAGCTAAAACATACAACTTTTTATGAAAATAAACATATATATTTAGAATATTTGAAAAAAAAAAGATCAATATATTGATACGGAGAAAGTAATAAATCACTACTTTCAACTTCTATGCTCTTTTTAGTTATAGGGTTGGTTCCGTTGGTTTCTCATATTAAAATAATATCATATATCCGATTTTTTTTGTTTAAGAATTATACTCCCTCCGTCCACGAATCATCTTCCTGTTTGCCTCTAAAATTTTGTCCACCAATTAACTTCCTACTCTGCTTTTTGGACATATATACTCTCACTTACTTTTTAAATTACTACACTTTACCAATTGGACCCACCACACTTTACCATTACTTGTCTAATTAATCCAATTTTGAAGTTAATTAAATGGAGTAGGATATTTCGAATTTTTCATTTTATTTATTTATTTTCTGAATTTTCAATTTATTTATTTTCTGAAAAATTTATTTCCAGTTTATTTATTTATTTTCTGAATTTTCAAGTTTATTTATTTATTTATTTTTGAATTTTCAGTTTATTTATTTCCAGTTTATTTATTTATTTATTTTCGAATTTTCAGTTTAATTATTTTCCAGTTTATTTATTTCCAGTTTATTTATTTATTTATTTATTTTCTGAATTTCAAGTTTATTTATTTATTTATTTTTGAATTTTCAGTTTATTTATTTTCCAGTTTATTTATATATTTTCTGAATTTTCCGTTTATTTATTTATTTATTTTCGAATTTTCAGTTAATTTATTTTCTGAAAAATTTATTTCCAGTTTATTTATGTATTTATTTATTTATTTTCTGAATTTTCAGTTTATTTATTTATTTATTTTCTGAATTTCAAGTTTATTTATTTATTGAATAGGCACTTTTGTTTAATGTTTTCTGAATTTCTAGTTTTTTTTTTTTAATTTTCAGTTTATTTGTTTCCAGTTTATTTATTTATTTATTTTCGAATTTTCAGTTTAATTATTTTCCAGTTTATTTATTTCCAGTTTATTTATTTATTTATTTATTTTCTGAATTTTCAGTTTATTTATTTATTTATTTATTTTCTGAATTTCAAGTTTATTTATTTATTTATTTTTGAATTTTCAGTTTATTTATTTTCCAGTTTATTTATATATTTTCTGAATTTTCAGTTTATTTATTTATTTATTTTTGAATTTTCAGTTTATTTATTTCCAGTTTATTTATTTATTTACTGAATTTTCAGTTTATTTATTTATTTATTTTCAAATTTTCAGTTTATTTATTTATTTTCTGAATTTCAATTTTATTTATTTATTTATTTTTGAATTTTCAGTTTATTTACTTATTTTTCTGAATTTCAAGTTTATTTATTTATTTATTTTTGAATTTTCAGTTTATTTATTTCCAGTTTATTTATTTATTTATTTTCGAATTTTCATTTTATTTATTTATTTATTCTCTGAATTTCAATTTTATTTATTTATTTATTTTTGAATTTTCAGTTTATTTACTTATTTTTCTGAATTTCAAGTTTATTTATTTATTTCCAGTTTATTTACTTATTTATTTATTTATTTCCAGTTTATTTATTTATTTT
This sequence comes from Salvia miltiorrhiza, assembly GCF_028751815.1. NCBI lineage: Eukaryota > Viridiplantae > Streptophyta > Magnoliopsida > Lamiales > Lamiaceae > Salvia > Salvia miltiorrhiza. The sequence continues at coordinate 28,302,000 of NC_080391.1, forward strand.
CTGAATTTCAAGTTTATTTATTTATTTATTTTTGAATTTTCAGTTTATTTATTTTCCAGTTTATTTATTTTCAGTTTATTTACTTATTTTCTCAATTTTCAGTTATTTATTATTATTCGAATTTTTCAGTTATTATTTCGAAAAAATTATTCATTATTTATTTCCATTTAATGATTCTGAATTTTAGTTATATTATTTATTTCTGATTTCAAGTTATTATTTATGAATCGGCACTTTTTATGTTTTTCATTAAATGCTTTATTTAATTCACCTATAAAATAATGCCAAATATTAGGCAGATAGTAAAGTAACAAATACTTAACACTACCTTTTAGTTTTCACACCACTTTACACAACTTTTTCAGCTCTTAAAACCCTCCGAACACCAAATAGGAGATGATCGTGGACGGAAGTATGAGATATCTAATATATAATCAAATAAGCAAGTCGCATATATGTGAGGCATCTACACCACACAAATGTGAAAAAATAATCGCACACAGACAAAAATGAACCCAAAACTTTGAGCTAGGCCTCATTGACTCATATATCCTATTGTCATGTATCACAATTTATTTGGAGTCTAGATTTAATGTCAAAAGAAATTGCACTAGTGCAAATTTCTTAGATTTTTTAAACTAAACTATACCAACATTTTAGTCATACGATTTGTGCGGGTAAACGTTTTTTAGTTCTCGATTTTTTAGGGAATGGGCCAAATATTGTAAAGTACACTTACGAGGGTATTAAAGTCAATAGTAATTGTTAGAAATGGATATTGGGCTCATTCCTCCCTTAAAAGGCCTTATAAGGGAGAGGGTTGTCTCACCATATAAAGTGGCTCATGCCACTATCTCCAATCCAATGTGGGACACTTCAATACACCCCCCGCACGCGCAGCGTGGACTATCCCAAACGCCATCTGTTGACAACGATATTGGGGGGCCCATCATTGGATTGGGTTGGTTCTGATACCATGTTGGCCTTTTAAGGGAGGAATAGGCCCAATATCCACTTCTAACAGTAATCCCCACAAATAACATATTGAAAACATAGCACGAATAGTTTATTAATTAGTAATAGAAATGAAATGAACACACTAATACTAATCTCCTTGGTTTTGTACATTGGGCCAACCTTGATCTGCCTGCGACTTCACAAACTGAGCCAATAACTTAATCTCGTCTTCGCTCAATCGAGGCCCAAATGTGCACTGACCTCTGGGCCTGCAATTCTCACCGAACCCCTACACCAACACCCCATCAATCCCTCACCACTTTTCCAACACAGGTCACAGCCTGTTTAGCTAAGTTTGTTTTTTATAACTTATATAATGCCTCTAAGTTGTTAAATAATTGAATTTATAAGCTAAACGGAGACTTTTTTGAGTTAGAGACAGAAATTAAAATAGAGATGAAACAGAAAGAGTATGTATTAAAATTATAAATCGTAGTAGGGTTATTTTTTTAATTGGTTGTTTCTTATAAAATTATACAAAAATAAGTTGGAATTGAGGAATTTTTTTTTTATTTTTTATTTTTAAACTTATTAGCTGTCAAAGCAAAATAGCTCAGCCAAACACCCTGTTAAATTCATATTAGTTCTTCTTGAATTTTAAACTTACCGGCATTCTTCCTTTGCCATGGTATGTAACTCGATAGATTTCCTCTTCCGTATCAACTCCATTTCTGCACAACACACAACTCAGCTAGAGAGAGAGAGAGAGGCCACCAAAGCACGCTGTTTCTTTACCTTTGAAGATCATTCGAGAAAAGCGTTGCGCCCTGAAAAATACAACCAAATCAGTTTAAAAAACACACAGATTTGATGATTGAGAGCCTATTTTCTGCGCCTGAACTCACAGGCTGTATTATGTTTCCCCCGGCATCGTGGCATCCAATGCAAGACCGGCGGAACAAGGTGGCGCCTTTATGCACATCTAGTGTTTCTCCCAATGACACTGCACATTACAGAATGGCAACATCACTAGAGGGAAAAACAGTCATTTCTCCAGTTTCTCATATGATGGAAAAATGCATCTCGACTCTCATCAAATTATTCACAGTTTCATCTTGATTCTCCAACAGCAGGTGTGATGGCAGCAGTGAAGCTATTATTATTACAAGCAGATGATTTGTAACTTTGGAGAGATTAAGAATAAGGTTTGGTTTTTTTCTTTTACCAGGGGGGTTGGAGATGGGAGTAGATAAGGTTACAACTGCAGCCACAAGATGTGGGGCCAAGAATTTCAACAGCTTCACCTTATCTTGTTTGTGGAAGTTGCCATTTGCTTCATGCTCCCCCAAAATCTTGAATTTCTTCCGCTGCAAAAACTTGAAATAGTCTCCAAATTTGTTCTCCACACATTACCAACAAATTCAAGTAAGGAAAAGAAAGAACTAGGTACCTGTTTAGAGAGAGAAGAAGCTTTGCTAGGTGCCACTGCCACTGATGCTAGTTGCATGTTTTCCTGTCTTTGCCCTCCTGTGGAATTCTAAGCAGTAATAGTGTCAGAATTTCTTGGTTCAAATTGAATAGAACGACATAGCATTAATACTAAGATATAAGGACTTGTGACATGCTCACTTTATGGCCTGCAACTATAACAAGGATCATAAGATCTTATTCGGGTTGGATTTGATCCGGGTCCAATCCTGAATGAGGCCACGGGCCGGCCCGTCCTCCTTCATCGGCTACAGGAGATTCTTGATTTCAGAGTGATGTTCCATAATGTGTCAGGTGTTATGGCATTGCTGTATAATGTTAGGATAAAATAAGGAAATTGAGCTTACACAACAATACATGAAACAGATTTAGTAGATTATTGCTTTATCATATACACTTTTGAGGAATACCGTTTACATAATTTCATCTCCGTACAAAGGGCTTCGGTACAACAGTACAAACATAACCATTACAAGTAACTTCTGCCATTAGCCTCTCACATTTATATAACTCGCATAAATATCAATAGTTTCAACCTTCACAAAAAAATAGGGGTGAAAAATAGTGATAATTCCCAATGCAAGACTTAGTTCCACCTGCCAACTGGATACTGCAAATGTGAGGCGTGTTTTATACTTCTCCGACTGATGGGCATGGAAAGGCTCGAGATGATCGTGCTGTGAGGTTGGTTGGAGCCACCTCAGAACCATATTGGGGCGACAAATTCAACGGGATGGAGAGTCGGATTGCTTTCTTCTCTTCGTTTCACGTTCACCTAACTGTAAAGAGACAGCAAGATCTGCTTCAGATTCGTCTCTTAACCGTGATAGGTTTTCCATGTCTGTCATTTCCCTTTGTTCAGTGTTTAAGAGAGAATTGCAAGAGAAGTTCGGGATGAATTGGTGTTCTACACTGGGAACCACCTCACAGCCACCTTCAATGCGAAACTCGTCACCAATTGATGGAGGGGTTAAGCCCTTAGGAGAGCCATCATTGTCCAGAACTTGCACAATCCTTGGAGGAAGTGGTTCAGAGTTATCTTGATGCTTTGTGTTGGTCCGCTCAAGGGTTCCAATGACAGAGTCAACTCTTGCTGCTGTTGCATCACAGTGTTCTAGCAGTGCAGCTATTTTGGTGATACGATAGAGGAAGCAGAAAGAGAGAGGAAAAAGTGCAGTCAGGAAAGGAAATTTAAGGGCAAATTGTAAGCATTATATAGAGGAAAATATGATATCTACCCAATTGTCAGACTGTTCAAGAATATAACAAAATAACAAATTAAAACCTTTAATCCCATTATGAGGGCTCAGACTATATTGATAATACCTCATCTTCATGTGTCTTCCCCTTCCCTTCTTAATTTGAGTTGTATTTTCTACACTAAACTTATTGGTGATGCAAATAAAAATCATTGATTTGATGTTTATTAGCATTATTTGACCTTGCAGAAATCAAACTTAAACAGAAAATTGATTTAGCATGCAGTTTCAAGAAATCAGTTACATGTAACAAATGGATCAGAAAATCTGATTGCAGTGAGAATTTTCAGAGTTGGAAACACGAACCTCGAAGCCCTTCTGGAGATGTGACAAGATCAAGTTCGAGGAGATCAAGGAGACGTCCTAAATCAACTCCACTGGTCCAGTTTTCTGGAGGTTGACCAACTTTCAGTTTCAACCGACCCCGATTAGCTGTCCCACCCCAAATAATACCGACGGGCTGGGGTTTCTCACCATTTTGATTTGTCATTAGGATAAGGCTTCCACTGTCCCCTTCAAGGTCAAAAGTCTGTTGATTCTCTCCAACAACAAGAAAATCGGTAAGGAAACATACCCCTTTCTCGTCATTGTATTCCAGAGAATAGGCCATTATCGTCCCAGTTGTCAATCCAGAGCTCCTTCCAACTTTTACGACTTGCCTTCCAACAAGACTGCCAATAGGAGACTGTAAGTCTATTACATGAATATCGCCAATTTCACCAACACCCTTCACAACTGTGGTCACGTTGGCCATGTTAAATTCCTCAGTAAAGGGAATGAAAGCACCATCAGCACGAACAAATGTCTCTGCATGACAAAAGCATTGTAATTAATATGTTAAAAGAGTGTCAGATGGACACAATCAAGAAACAGGAACACCTTTCCCATGCATGAACATGGGAACTTTTAATAGATATTAAAAGAAAATTATATCAAGGAAATAAGAGCTGCATAGACTCGTAGATTTCATATTATACAGAGGATAAATAAATAAAGTTATTCTGAATGCTACAAATGAACAGATAATTTGATCAATATATTAAGGATATTCTTTGCTTCTAATGTCTTCAGTTAAATTAATTTATTTATCTCTAGAAAGAGCTTCATCATAACTAATTTCTCATTTCTTAGGAATCATATAAAATGTGACATGCTTAGGTATTATGTAACAGATTTTTTGACAGAAACTATCTACAACCTTGGGGTAGGTTACCTGGGTTAGTTCCAGCAAAAATGCCATACCAAAGATCATCATTGACGAATGATGTAGCCCTTTCAACAGCACCCAAATACACCCCTGGTCCAAGACTAGGGGGCAATGGATGAAACATCTTCTGACTTGGGAAGTCAAGATCAACTGCAACATGCCGATTAGTTAAGAAACCAACTTGCTTATTTCCTGTCCTGCTTTTGACAATGGCACCCAACGTTCCATAAGTTCCCTGGCTAGCAACCTCAAACATGCAGGCAAGTTATTGAATACTTACCCCACATCAATATACTTCAACAACTTGTAATAACATCTCTCGTAAACTTTTTAGCTAGATGGACTCAACATAATCTACCGAAGTATTGTATTCACTTTAAGAAACAAAGTGTAATTATTACCTGGGAACCTGATCCAATGCATGGATCACTTCCACCAAAGTCATCTACAAGTTCTGTGTAGAGTTGTTCTGTTGGGGTCGCTGCAGGTGCTCCATAGTAAGCGAATTCGACAACATCAACTTCACACCAAACACCTCCAGGTCCCTGCATAATATACGAAAAAGAACTCAAAATGCAAGGATGTAAATTAACAATATCAGTCCGTGATTAAAATCCAAGAATCTGATGCAAAAATTTGAGATACAACTTAAACTTCTTTGGATAAAGCGGCTTCTGAAAAGGTCGAAAAAATTGTACAAACTAAAGAAATTAGCACCAGTGATAAGAACCTCAAGAGCCTGAGGCAGGCAGCAGGTAGAGTGCAGCCAATTCCTGTGAACTTTCCTAGCGACAAAGACAAGTATAGCTGGTATATCCGTCAACAAGCCCCTCCTAATCCTAAAACCAACTGCAGTGCCCATACTAACGCGACGCAAAATCTTGCTGTGAAATGCCCTGATGGTCATCAGTTCAAGCAATGTAGTAGCCTGCAACCCTTTCGGAAAACCAAAATTTTCAGGTAATACCCCTTTCTGAAGGTTCCCAAAGTAATGTTCCCTATCTTCTGTGCAAGGTGCTATCCTGCAAGCAGGCCATGAAAAGTAAGCTGCATTGCTCTCAGAGATCTGGCCACCTAATGCAAAGGCTTGTGATGGCGGCGAACTTGATCCAAGTAGATAAAGATTGTTGCAGTAATTCCTCTCCAAATCAAGTTCTGATTCCTCAGACTGAGAAGATCCAGACTTATGGACTCTTAAGTCCATTTTAGCTGTATTCATATCCATGAGGCAGCTTCACTGCAAGTAATGAACTGACGTCATCTAGCAGCTAGTGTATAAACAATTTTCAAGTCATATTGTACCAATAAAACAAATTCAGGAAGTCGGGTAAGAAAATTGAAGGTATTTAGTTCTTCCAATGACAGCTGTAGCACCCAGCTTTCACGGAAATGGCTATGGATGTAATGTTGAGTTGGAAAGATGACCAAGGAAGTAAAGCAACGACATTAGCACTTGGGTCTTAATCATGTATTAGATATCTTCATGATACTGTTTATGACCAATGAATCATAAATTTGTAACACGGTAAGGTGAGGTTCCTACCACATCTGTATTAGATATCTTCATGATACTGTTTTAAGTCAAGCAATCAAACATGTCCCTGAAAATATCATCCAATACAAGCCACATATAAATGCTTGCAATTTCAGATTAAAGTAATCTTACGATTAACATGACAAGTACCAGTTACACCCATTAATCATCAGTTCATCACTACAACACAAGCAAAAAAAAAATCTGATTATTGTCTGCTGATCTGCTCAACCTTCAATCATCTACTAAACAAAAATAATTGATCTGGCTTTAGAATAGCAACAGAGATATATATTATGAATACAAAATAAAAATATTATGAACGGTTTAAGAAATGGGAGAGAAGATGGGTCCTATGTCCACCGAGGTAAACATCAATGAGCATTAGTTATCCATGTGAACACTTAACAGCCAGACTTCTGAAGAAAGAATAAAAAAATCCCAAAACCTATGATGCAAAGCCAAAGAAGGAAATACAGAAAACTAAAAGTTGAATCTTTAATGCAACTTCAAACAAAAGTAAACCTGTGAACAACCCAGAAGATTATGATACCCTAAAACAAATATGCTTACCGACAACCACCTTCCAGCTCAATCAATTTATCGAATTTGAAATCTCAATCAGAAAGAGCACGGCCATTCCACTATGAAATCATATAGAGAAGCATACAGAATTAGTTTTTTTGTAAAAGTCCACTCTCTCAGTGTGCTAGAGTGAGTCAGAGAGAGAGAGAGAAGGGTGTTAAAAGGGGAAAACCATATTTAGAAAGAAGAACTGTTTTTAGAAAAAAAATTATTGGCGATTCTATATTATAGTAATACACAGTCCTAATATAAAAATTAACTACTCAGTAAACTAATGGTAGTATTTTCCAGTGTTTGTAACAGAAACTGAGATACAGAGAGTTTATTACTAGTCTATTTGAAAACCCCTTTTTAACCTTAATCCTTTGCCCCCTTTTGCTGTCCCTATCACTTAATAGTCCTCCTTTTGGCCACTCATCATTTGAGTGATCAAATTATTGATGGAGCAAGAGAAGATTTCAATGGTTGAAAAGGAAGGCGAGGCTAAAAAGATAGTACAATTTTTAATTGGATTCCAATGAAATTATAGGTTTTTGGTGGGGATTATGGGCCCATACATATTTGCTCCCCAAAAGTTGCACATTTTGCTCCTCAAATAATTCATTCTCTACATTTCCTCTCCAGCAACTTCTCTCTGGTAAATTTACTATGATTGCGGCGTATCTGCTATATCTCTGATCGTAAAAATGACAAAGTTAATTCAATTTATTCATTAGTATCTCTATTTCATGGAGAAAAATTAAATGAAACGGGAAGCAAAAGCAAAGTCCCATACTCATCGAGACCGATAACCCAACGGCAATTCAGAATTGCCTGCGCATGCTAGGGTTAAACCTAAGGAAGAGTGTAATCGCAATAATTCTGGTGTAGATGAATGTGGACTTACTGGTGAAAATATAGCAAAGGATATTTTTCTCCATAAAAGTTGAAATCTGGCAAAAGCACCTTATCTTTGAGAGTCACGTTCTCCATTCCCCCTCCATTGACGATGCGCCTAGCTCATTATTGCTTGTAGGGCTATCTCCACGGCCAGCACACGCGCCTAGACGACGAGCTCCGAAAGGACCCCTACCTCGACCTCTTTTTGGCGCGATTTCGTCATTTCGTGGGAGGAGAGAGAGAGAGGGAGGACTGAGGAGACAGAGAGGACGGCTGTCATTATCTTTTCATTATCTTCTCCGCTTTTGTATAAATCGTCTTTGCTCGATTTGTCAATTATCATATAATCATCGCTTTGAAATTTCTTCCATTTAATTCCAATTCTATTATACATACATACTTCAATAGTAGCTATAATTTTTTTTTACATTAAATTAAAGGGTTAATTACGCCAAAAATCATGAACTATACCCCAATTTCCAAACTTTTCATAAACTTGTTTTTTTATCAAAAATTCTCTGAACTTAAAGTGGTAAACAATTTTTCCATGATTTTCAAAAATCCTCAAATTGAGTGCTGACATGGCATTTCTAAGTAGCCTGAAATATGACGTGGCACTGCCAGACGAAAATCAAAACGACGTCGTTTAGTAGGGGGTAAAACGACGTCGTTTAGTAGGGGGTAAAACGACGTCGTTTTGAGCCCAAGCCTCTCTCTCAGGGAGGCGGCGGATCTGAGGAGCCTTCCTCCGACGGCACTGAGACGACAAACGGCGATTCCGGCCAAGGAAGACATCGAACCAGGGCGGCAATTTTTCCAGAGTCGAGAGGGCTAGGGGTTCGCCCTTTTTGCTTCGATTATGTGAGATTGAGAGGAGGATCGACCTAAGAATGCCATCTCCTCACCGGTTCCAGAGGCGGCGACGGCTGAGTTGTGTCGAATAGAGGTGAGCTAGGGCTTGAGGCGGAGAGGTAAGGCGTCAACTTCGCCGGATTCAGGCGAAGATGAGGAAAATTAGGGCTTTTTATCTTCGTCTTCTCCAGAGGGTTTGAGAGAAGAAATTAGGGTCGATTTGAGTGTGCAGTCGAGCTCAGAGAGAGAGAGAGAGAAAACAATTGAGAGAAGAGGGAGACAGTCGAGGGAGAGGCGACGTCGACCGGAGGAATGGGCATTCGCTCGCCCGAATTCAGAGGCGGCGGCGCTATTCTGATGGGCAGAAAACGCGAGAGGGAGAGAGAGGGGAAGGCGGATCTGCGGGGTGGGGGGGGAAGGCGGTGGAGAGAGAGGGGGCGGCAGATCTGGTGATGGTGGTAGGGAAAGGCGGTGGACGGTGGAGAGAGAAGCGGCGGTGGAGTTAGAGGCGGCGGCGTTATTCTGATGGGCAGAAAACGCGAGAGGGGAAGGTGGATCTGCGGGGTGGTGGGGGAAGGCGGTGGGTGGTGGAGCGAGAGAGGGCGGCGGATCTGGTGATGGTGGTGGGGGAAGGCGGTGGACGGTGGAGAGAGAGGCGGCGGTGGAGTTTGCCGGAGGAGGGGGAAGAGAATGATTTTTGATTTTCTTTTTTTGCTTTTTTTTGTTCATTTTTTTTCCAAGTGTTAATTTTTCTGTCCAAATAAGCTCCATGTCAGCTCGATATTACCATGTAGGCAACAAGTCAGCCCGGAGCTTCACCGGAGAAAAAAGCGTGGAAAAATTGTTCACCACTTTAAGTTCAGGAAATTTTTGATAAAAAAAAAAAATAAAAATTCATGGAAAGTTTGGAAATTGGGGTATACTTAATGGCTTTTGGCGTAATTAACCCTAAATTAAATAGGCGGAGTCGTGATTGAGACCTAATTACGTAGAAAAATAAAAAATAAACAAAATACTATCTCTGTCCCATGAAGCAAGACCAAGTTCTTTTTGGCACGAAAATTAAGAAATTGATAATTTGTGTGTTAAGTGTGGTAGGTGTAAAAGTGAAACGGTGAATAAAGAGTAAATTTTTTGCTACTTTTAGAAACTGGTCTTGCTTCGTGGGACAGATCAAAAAGGAAACTTGATCTTGCTTCATGGGACGGAGAGAGTATAAAAGAATTCATTAACGAAATAATTGGGAAGAATAAATGAATTGCCACTATATTACTCATTCCGTCCGCGATATCGTTTCCACATTGTGGATGGCGCAGGTTTTAAGAAAAGTGGTGGATAGTAGTGGATATATAGTGAGTGGAGTTTGGGTTCCACTATTATTGTGAGTGGAAGTTTGTGGACCCTACTTCTATAAATGGAAGTGGAAACGATATCGTGAACTGAACCGAAATGGCAAATGTGAAAACGATATCGCGGACGGAGGGAGTATTAGATTACGCTTTTATTAAGACCAAAACAAGGAAAAAAAACCTAGATTAAACCCTTGAAAGCACAAAACAGCAGACTAAGGGCCGAACCTCATTAAAACCTTGTTATGGAAAACCTCGTGAGAAAAACCCATAACAAGGAAAAAGAGTACTCGTCTAGACAGAAACCAAAACAAACGAAACAAAAGTGAGAGCACAAGGAGAGTGAACTTCAAGAGCTCCGGCCTAACCATCGCCCCTAAGAATGCCCAGATCTCACGCTCTCCCCAAACAAACCAAAAAAAGGTCGAGACCGAAAGAAAGCAAAAGGAACAAACCAGCAAGAGAAAGTAAACAAAAGGAGTTACAACGCTCATCATCACCACCACAATGACGATTCAGTTGATGACCAAGAAAACTCAACACCGATGAACGAGAGGAGCCATCGAGGAGAAACCAACAGAGAGCAGATACCATGACCCCAGGTCCGAGCTCACCTAGAACCTGAAAAAAGGCCACGAGGCCCCCCAAACCCCAACACCAACAGCCAGGCGCAATCCGCCGCACCTCCCACCAACTGCCGGAGCAGCCAACAAACCACTTAAGCTGAAACCGTAAGAAACCCCAGCATTATTGCTACCAACAGTCGCCAACAAGCTCAGCAAACTCCCTCCCCAAGCCATGAAATAAGAGAAAATCCAAAAATTTGTCGTCCGCCAAGTGTATGATAAAAAGACCGAGCAAAGCAGCATATAAAAGACGCCCACATCCGCTTAGCAGAAACCCCAACTAAAATTTACATCAAACATGGCTATGCACCGAGAGGTCCCGCGCCACCGTGTCTCGAATAATGTCAACCCTATGTGTCCACCACCCTTCAGGTGTGTGTGGACTAGCCATAATGTCTGCCGGGACATTCCCTTCCCGGAAAATATGAGAAACACGAAAATCCATATACTCAAGGAGCTATAGAGCCCGGTTCCAAATGGCCGCGAACCTCCAAGGAACTTTGCGAGATTTAGAGGCGAGTAGATGCACAACATAGAAAGAATCCGCCTCAAACCAAACCTTATTCCAACTGCATCCGCTAGCGAATTCGATAGCCGAGATGATGGCCAACAATTCAGCCTCAAAGGCAAAGCATGTGCCTCCCTCTACATGAAAACAGCCCCGCCAATCTCTGAAAACACCACCTGCGCAAATGCGTCCAGGCAATCCCACCGCAGAACCATCCGTATTAGCCTTTAACCATAAATAAGCAAGCGGCGGCCAATAAACCGACTCCAATTTCGGAGGGGCCGCGGACGACCGCGAATGCCAAGCTGTCTGGTAATATTGTAATCCCTCCATTGATTTTCCATATGTCCCATACTAGGAAAAGAAAGATCCACTTCAATCAAAAAAGCTTTGAGCGAAGCTAAAATGGCTTTATAGTTGAAGGCAATATTCTCAAAGTGACAATTATTTCTAGCATTCCAGATTGCCCAAATAAGAGTGATGACTCCCAACTTAAAATCCCGCCAAATGGGGCGTACTTTCTCACATGAACAGAACACATGATCATTATCTTCTGCCGCATTAAGACAAAGCGATCAATAGTTTGGCGAAATTAGCCCTTGTCTGATAATTTTATCCCGCGTGGGCAGCCGATTCAGAATAATACGCCAACAGGTTATGGATCGGCAGACAAGAATAAAATTTTCCCAAAGCCGGAGCCCCCAAGAAACACGTGGAAACCGATGGCAACGAGCCGCGAAGGCAAGCGCTGAAGTCGCCTCACCATGAACCAAAGGTTTCCAGAAGCGAATATCCTCCTCATTACCGATCGGCAAAAAAAGAATGTCACAAATGATAGAGGGATATTCGTCCACAAACTTATGCGCGAAGTGCCAAATTCCATCGTAGAAGTAGTCCGCAACCATTTGGCAAAGTCTCGATCTAATGAATCCCGGGATGTTCAGTTTGTTAGCAATCGAGTATTCGAGCCAGTCATCATGCCAAAAATAGACCGAAGAACCGTTTCCGAGCAAGCAATAGGAGTCCTCAATTAGCTCTAGGATAAGCTGCTTGACTCCTCCCTAAACAGAAGAGGCTAGGGATAGCGACCTGGGCCTATCAAAAATATTCAAGTAACGGCTCTTCATAATGTCAAAACCAAATTGGCGCCCCAAAATGATTTTCCAAGCGAGCTTCAAAAGAAAAGCTTTATTCATCATATCAAACGATCTGATGCCTAAACCCCCCTCCTCCTTGATACCGCACATGCGCTCCCAACTGACTGCATTGGAGGGCCGGTTCCTGACATCACCAGACCAAATGAAGTTACGGCAAGCAGACTCCAACTCGTGAATGAGAGAACGAGGCCATTTATATATTATCATGGTATGCACAAGCGATGTTGGGAACTTAATGAAATATCTTAATCCTTGTTTTGATGATACCAAAATCCTTAGGTTTTTCTTATAATAGACTAGAACTGTTCGAACTCAAGTGTTAGTTCTTTTTCTAGTTTAGTTAGTGTTTTGAAGACTGAAGACTGGTGGATTGAAGACTGAAGACTAAAGTTGCCGACTGATGTAATGAATTAAGGCAGAGTCAAATACTGATATTTGACTGAACAGTCCAAGAATCAATTATTACTGATTACTTAATGCGGGCCACGTGGATTCAGCGGACTGATACTAAAGTCAAGTATCAGTTAAACATTCTTCGACTGAACCTCCAAAGTTAAAAGGAAGTCACGCACTCCCAAAGTACAGCCGCATTAAATGCAGAGATCTCAAGGATCGTCCTTTCTCTGCAGAGCCTTCCTTTTTGGTGATTACCTTTTTCAGAGATGTCCTATCTCCTGCTCCTTAGTAGCCGTTCTCACCAAACAAGGAACCTCGAAGATTGAAGCCTCAGCAAAGTTCAAATCTATCTCCAACGGATGAATTCTTGAAGACCATTTCAGCCAACGGATCTATTCAAGACCTCTCCTATAAATAGAGCTCGAGGATCACTTCAATCTTCACCGATTCAACTACACAAGCTGAAACGCTGCCGAATTCGTCACTCAGCAATTCAAAGCCATTCCAAAGTTTAAATCGAAGAAGAGAATTACAAAGCCAAAAATTAGTCACTGCTGATTACATACATTCTCTTAGAACTTAGGCAAATATTGTATATCCAAAGCCTAGGTATAACTGATTACAGAGAACCTGTTCTTTGTAATCTAGTTGGCAAGTTTTCGAACCTCTATTCAATAGACCGAATTGAGAGTTTGAGTCGAGATAAGTTCAGACCAGTGCTCTGACTCCGTGAGATCTTAGTCTTTACGGAAAGGTATAGTTTTATCTCAGTGAAGCTAAGAGTGAGAAATCCAACCTAGTGTGTTGGTACTAAAGATTGGATCTTCGGTTGTTTAGGTTTGTTGTGCACCCGTAAGCACAAGCCCAGTGAAGTTGTCAGTGTGATCAACTGACCGTGGATATAGGAAGTGTTTTCCGAACCACATAAAAATCCCCTTGTTGTTTATCGCTTTCAGTATTTCCTTATCTGTGCACAAATCTTTTGATAACTGAAACTGATTAATAGCAAAGTGAAACATAAATCTTGACAACTTGTTTAAATCACAAAGGCTATTTCGAAAGAAAAGTTTTCCGCTGCCAGTGTTATTAGTCTAACTGATAAATCTTCGGATAGTCAGTAAGATTCATAATACTCCTCTATTTTACAAACTCGACTGAAGCCTAACGTGTATCAGTTAAAGTCTTTGACTTAACTGATAACTTTTTACTGAAGAGTATTCAGTATCAGTCGCCAACCGAAGTTTTGCTAAACTCATTTTATTGAAAAATGGTTGTGTCAGTTTGTTTTTGATTTAAAATAGCCTATAGGTGTGTTTCCCCACCCCCATACACCTATTCGAGACCCTCAAGGACCTAACAAGCGAGCTTTGGATGACGGACTTAACCAAGCATAACCGCCCAGCCATAGACAGTTGATTGCCGTTCCAGCGAGAGAATTTACAGATGATGCGATACTTAATAGCCGCAACATGAATGGCTTTGGGATGGCCAACAAAAAGAGAGGACCCCCAAATAAGACGTCGAAAGGTTAGAAATAGTGAATCCCAGCATACGAGAGATTTGCTGCTTGTAGCAGGGAGTAACCCCCTTGGCAAAGAAATGCCGCGACTTCTCATTGCTGCAGATTTTCCCCGAAAGCTCACCATATAACCTGAAAATATCCCGGATAGCTCTAGCATTCTTCATAGAGGCTTTGCAAAAAATAAGAATGTCGTCTGCATAAAGTAGGTGAGAAGGGAAAAAATGATTTCGACTCATTCTCATAGGCTCAATATCCCCGGACTCCACCGCTTTGAGAAGTAAAGTGCTAAGCATATCTTCCGCAATGCCAAATAAAATAGGCGAAAGAGGGTCGCCCTGCCTAACCCCACGAGAACAAGCAAAGTATCCGCAGATCTGACCATTGTAGAGGATGGATAAACGAGTAGAGAAAAAGATGGTGGAAATCCAATCCAGAAAACGCTGATCAAAACTCATAGCCTGCATAGCACACAAGATGAATTTCCAACTCATAGTGTCAAAGGCTTTCTTAATATCCCCCTTACAAGCCATGTTTCTGCCTTTGCATGAATGTTTCATGCAATTAACACCTTCAGAACCCAGCATAATACAGTCATGGATGAGCCGCCCACGAATAAAAGCCAAATTGGTTATTAGCAACGACCTCCGAAGCCACCAAGCTCAACCTAGTTGCAAGAATCTTGAAAATAATCTTAAAGAAGAAGTTGGACAAAATGATCGGCCTCAAGTCAGCAACAGTCTCCACCACCTCTTTTTTCGGGATGAGAATCAAAGTGTTAGAATTAAGCTCCAGATGGAGATAATTCTTGACGAAAAATGCCTTCACCGCCAAATAGATGCCCTTCTGAATCGTTGTTCAGCACTACTTGAAAAAAAACTCCAGAAAAACCATCCAGACCAGCAGTACTATCTCCAGCTAAATCAAACACTGAAGCTCTGATCTATTTATCTACAGGAATACCCATCAGCAAAGCATTATGTTGTGAAGAAACCCTAACCTGCATAAAACTCTGAATGTCTTGTATAGAGATAGCAGAATGACACGTTTCATAAAACAGGTTGGAAAAATAATCCACAATGTGTGCAGCGATAACTCCCTGATCTAAAGAATCAACACCATCAATCTTAAGTTGTGTTAGCACCAACTGTTTTTGCCGCATCGTAAAAGAGTTGTGGATGAAACTAGTGTTTATGTCCCCATCATTAAGCCAACGGATGCAACTCTTATGCCTCAAAAGCGAACTCTTTCTCGCCAACAAGGTGCCAAGACGAGCCTGGGTCGAGACCTTTTTCTCAAACATATCATCAGAATAACCCTCTTCAGCGATTTTCAGTTGAGTGCTTTCTAAGTCCGCCTGAAGCTAAGCAATACCATCATCCATGTTACCAAACACCTGTTTGTTCCAAGTCTTAAGAGCCAAACGAAGCCTCTTGATCTTGACCATAAACGACAGCAACGAGCAGGAAATATTCATGGGCGTCTGCCAAGAACCCTGCATAAACGAGTGAAAATCCGGATGAAGCAGCCACATCTCAAGAAATTTGAAATGTCGGTGTCGCGGTGCACTATGCTCCTAACACTGAAAAATGAGAGGCGAATGGTCAGAAGCAAGGCGGGGCAAAACATGGGTGTTGAGGGAGTCCCAAAGCAAGGCAAAGCCATCATAATATAAACACCGGTCAAGCACAGACTCAACATGCAACGAGAGATGCCTTCTACCAAACCAATTAAAGAACAGCCCCGACGTGCTAGATTCCACAAAACCAGAAGTATTAATAAAATCACAAAACTCTCTGCAAGACGAAGCGCTAGGCAAACAAACACTATTGTGCTCATATATCTATAGTAGAATTATAGTATGTAGATTTGTTTTATCATCATCCCGTCTTAGCCCTGCCAATGCCTGAACATCTCACTGTCTTTTCTCCCCAAACGAGATCCCCGTAGATCGATCTAATCACTCTAGCCCACGGCGCTCCTCCCTTAACTAAAAATCTCCAAAACCATTTCACCACTAGAGCTTGGTTAAACCAGTCAAGATTTTTAAAACCCAGCCCTCCTTCTTTTTTTGAGAGACACAGATCATCCCATTTGACCCACACAATGGAACTTGAGTCTGCCCCCCCACCCCACAGAAACTTCCTGCAAAGAGAAGTTAAGGAACTCACAATGGTTTTTGGAATGAAGGAGAAGGAAAGCTGAAAAATCGGAATAGATTGTAAGACCGCTTTCACCAAAGTGCATCGTCCGGCAAGAGATAAATTTCTGTTCTTCCAGGACTCGATTTTCTTCTTGACTTTCTCAACTAAAAAATTCCAGTCAACCACCTTTTTGCTGCCACCGCCAACCTTGATTCCAAGGAATTTAAAAGGAACGTTTCCAACGGAACAACCGAGAGTCGCTGCCATTCTCTCCAGTTTGCAAGCATCAACCCCAACACCCATGATGTTACTCTTTTTGAAGTTCACCTTCATTCCCAAGATTAAATGGAATAACCTCAAGATGTTTTTGATTGCCTCAGCATTAGTCTCATCATCCTGCAGAACGAAGACGGTGTCATCGGCGTACTGAAGGTGTGAGATCTTGATACGGTCGTGCCCAATCTCTGCTGGCTGTACAAGGTCTCTCTCCACTGCTCTCTCGACCAGCAAGTGTAAACCCTCAGCTGCAATGAGGAAGAAATCCGAGTCGTGGTTTTTGAACAACATCAGTCTTAAGGTCGGGGATGGGAGGAATATTAAATTTTGGGACCATAGATGGACAGGACCTAAGCCTCTCAAGTTTGCCTTTCCAAGAATGTATCTTCTTAGCGCCAACAAAGATGCTTGCATCCATGAGCTTGGTAGATGGGAGAACGGCGAGTGGATTTGGGAGTTGAGCTGGAGACGTGAGCTGTTCGAGAGGGAAAAGGTTGGTGCTAATGATCTGCTTTCTTCTATTGCTGTGACTAATTTAACTGCAGATTCTGCCGATGGATGGTGCTGGAATGCAGAAAATGAAGGCACCTACTCAACAAGATCGGCTTATACGATCAATAAAGAGATCAGCAAAGACACGACACCAGCAGACGAGAGCTTCATCACATCAGCAAAAGTTTGGAAAATCCCGATCCCTCATAAGGTGCGAATTACAGCATGGAGGATCTTGAGAAACAGACTCCCTACCTGCGCCAACCTGAGAAGAAGACACATTGAGATTAATGAAGTGGAGCTTGGATGCAACATGTGTTTCCATCATGAAGAGTCGGTCAATCACTTATTCCTCCACTGTCCAAAGACAGGAAAGGTTTGGGAAGATATCCATAAATGGCTTGGTATCAGCTTCGTGAGACCACAAAACGTCGCAGCGCACTTCTCCCAATTCATAGAATGGTACAAAAGGAAAGAAAGCAGGAAGTTTCTTGGGACAGTTTGGAGTTGCACAAACTGGGTTCTTTGGAGATGCCGCAACTTTTGCCATTTCGATGGAAAAGCTTGGGAGACTAATGATATCTTTCTGGAAATTAAAGGGAGAATCTGGAGCTGAGGTAGGATTTTCGGGCTTTTCAATGCAAACTTTAGTTTTATCGATTGGATTAAGAGAGATTCCTGCCCTATTCTGTTGTAATGTTTCTCCCGGTACCTCTGGTACCTGTTACTTTGTCTTTTAATATATTCACTTTTCCTATCAAAAAAAAAAAGATTTGTTTTATCATAGGGGGCGGTGGACATCGTACATACTACATCAGTACATAATATAACTCCTATTATCTAATTGATTATAAATACTTTAATACTAAATAGCATTATCAATAAAATTATGAGAGCATACTAAAGAAAGGCTTTATTCATCCCAGATTCCCATGTAATCCATTACCTATGTATTTATGCAAAAGGGATAATATGGATCAAGTATGAATTTTGAACTTATATTGGCATTTACTCGTCTAAAACAATTTATATTATATATAATAACACAATTTTAGCGAATACTTTTTACCATCAAATTTTAAAAAATTAGTTTCTTTTTCATCTTCATTAATGTCTATTTTTTTCGATAACTAAATCTTATTGCAATTTAGTTTTTTGTTTGCCCCCACTTTAAGAAAGTTAACTTTTTTTTTTCACTCTTTATCATTTTTGTATTTTTTTTTATTATTTTCTTTTTCTTCTTTTCTTTTTTCTTTCTAAAATTTGTATAGTTAGACTAATAATAAAATGCATATTAAATTAAAGATCACAATAAAAATTTAATTTGATATATAATACTATATTTATAAAAAGAATTAAAATAAAAATATTATAGAAGTTAGAAGTCTCAAATTATTTTTTCTCACTCCTATTATTTTCGTATATCCTTTTATCTTTTTGTTATTTTTTTAGGGGTTATTTTGTTTATTTTATTTGCTATATTTCCTTTCATATTTTGGAATTTTTTTTTTAAATATGATTTAGTTTCTTTTGTTTTCTCAATTTATTTTCATTTCTTTATAGAAAAAAACCGACACCAATATATATCTATATAATGCTATATAAAAACACAGCATTAACCACTACTTTTTATCGATATTTTTTCAAAACTCAATGTTTTGTTGTCTTTCTTTTAATAGATCATGCCTCGGCTTTTAATTTCTTACATTTATGTTATTTTGTTTTCAGCAAAAGAAGGATAATAAAATTAAATTTTTTGCCCCTCCTTTTTTGTTTGCAAATGTATTAAATGTAAGTAAGACGACAAACTACTGAGAAATGAAAGAAGGAAAGTAAGTTATACTGTAACTTAACCAGATTGTGAACTTTTTAAAGGAATCAAATAATATTCAATTTAATTATAACATATGCATGCATAAAAAAATAATAATTATAGCATATGTTATAAACCAATATATACTTATTACATAAAGTGTTTGATTTGGTGGATGGGGTTAAGGATGTCAATAGACGGGTTTCACCCGGATCGAAACCATTAAAATTATTCTGATTTCGGATCTGGAACCACCCATTAGTTATTGGATCCGGACTGTACCTGGACCATTGTGTAATAAAATCAAATGGTTCGCTAGGTTAATCACCCATGAGACAAATAATACTCATATCCAATAACCCAAAACTAATCCATTTCATTTTTACAAATCTGGTATTTTCGCCACCCCACCCAACACCACCCCCACCCCCAACCCCCACCCCACGATATTTTGTTTTGTAAAGTATATAATTTAATTTTAATTATTTTTTATTAATTCATACAGTTATAACGATTTTCGTGCATTCGCACTTAGTGGCGATACTAGTCTACTATTAATTTTCAATAGCAAAAAAAAGAAATCACCGATGATAAAGAAACTTTATTATAAACTGTGCGCACCCGACCCACACGCACCCCCCTCCCAAATATCGCACCGACAATTCCCGTAATCGGCCCCCCTCCCCGTTCCCGCTGCGCTGCTGCTTTTGATTGGGTGCGTGCTTTGCACACCCCAATCACATAATTCGGCGATTTAAAAAAAATCGAAAAAACGGTAAAATTTCAAAGAATTGGTAGACCACCATTTTCACTTCAATAGAGGCTGTTCAACGGCCCTTTCACCCCTTTTTTCTTTTTCTTTTTTTCTATTAATTTAAACTTTCTACATCTATAAATTAAAGATCATTTTACTTCATTTTCAAACAATTCTCTACCCTTTCTTCCTACTCTTGTTTGCAAAGATTCTTTCACCTCAATTATGGATTAAATTTCAAGCAATGGTGGAACACTCACCCACAAAATCCCAACTCCGACGCTGCGTCGGGTGGAGGATTCTCACTTTTCTCGCAAGAATCTATCTCGGCTTCTTGCACGGGTTTTGAAGGAATCAACTTAAATGCCAATTTCGATGAGGCGGCGACGGCGGCGAACACCGAAGTGGATGAGATATCGGCCCCGGTGTCCACCAAACAATGAGGTGGATACACCCCGGCCGAGACGACACTCGTTTGCCAACTATATATGGAGGCGACATGCGACTCCGTCAAAGGCGCCGACCAAAGTGGAGCTACATATTGGAGCACCATCGTAAAAAAGTACAACATGCAATGACCGCCGAACACCATTCCACGAGACGTCAAGCAAGTAAAGTCGCATTTCCAACGGGTTCAAAAAGACGTCAAGCTGTGGAAGGCAACATATGACAAGTGCCGCAAGAATTGGGGCTCTGGCATGAGCGATGACCAAATCATTACTCAAGCCGAATAGATGTACTCTGTCGAGCATGGAAAAGTGTTCAAGTATCCACATGCTTGGAGGGTGTTGCGTGAATTGCCAAACCATTCCATTGGCGATGATGGCCACTCCTCAAAATGTTCAAAGGCCTCATGCGGAGGCTACACAACCATCGAGAACGAGACAAACATCTCTACACGGCCCCAAGGCCTCATGCGGAGGCTACACAACCATCGAAAACGAGACAAGCATCTCTACACGGCCCCAAGGCCGAAAGGCGGCGAAGATGGACAAGGGAAAAGGCAAGAAGGTGGAGTCGTCGTCGGAGCAAAAACGCCCGGTGAAGGCCATGGAAAATATGGTCAAGGTCATGGGAGTTTTCTCCAAACCCAACGTGACCTCGCGGATAGTATCCTCATGGGGAAGGAGACATCCCAAATGAATGCCGACGAG
The DNA here is from genome assembly GCF_028751815.1 of Salvia miltiorrhiza. Lineage (NCBI taxonomy): Eukaryota > Viridiplantae > Streptophyta > Magnoliopsida > Lamiales > Lamiaceae > Salvia > Salvia miltiorrhiza. The sequence continues at coordinate 28,322,949 of NC_080391.1, forward strand.
TTGGCGTTTCACTTGAAGAAGGTGGAGGAAATCAAACGCCGCAATGATCTTTAAATTTTTAGGTTGTTTATGTTTTTTAATTTGAATTAAGTTAGGATTTTCCTTTTCTTGTAATGCATTTTAAATTTCAATCAATGTAGGATTTCCATTTTAATTGTAATGCAATTTGAAATTTCAATGAATTCTAAATTTAAATCAATGTAGGATTTCCATTTTAATTGTAATGAAAAAGAACATTAAAAATACATTTGAAATGAAAAACATAATTAGAGAACCAAATAAGAGGTTTTCCCACTATGGGAAGTAGATGTTTAAATGATGGGAACCACTTTTAAGCATCCACTTGGGCTCTCTACTACGGATGCTCAAACAATACACTAATGGACAATCGGATCAAAGGACTACAATTTTCGTGGGAATTGAATATTGCTTATAAATATAGTTGACATGGATGGGTTCGGGGGAATTGAATATTGCTTATAAATATAGTTGACATGGATGGGTTCTTAATCTACAAAATTAATTTAAAATATTGTTTAAATAAATATATCTAAGAATAAAAGATCATGCAAAACAAATTATAATTTTCTTCAACCTTCAACTTTGAGAGTGTGTAGAAATACCAATAATCTTATGGTAAAGCAGACTAATTTAAAATCAGAATTCTTATAATCAAATTATACCAACACTTTTACGTGAACAATAAAAATGTGGCTCATTGGGCAAGACTTGACAGGAAAAGCACGCTAAGGATATTGCTACAACTGTGTCTTTTAACCATTGGCAAATGTCTTGTCAATTTCTATATAATAATTATTAAGCAGGTCGATTAATTATTTAGCCTTCTGCAAACATACACATATATGATATATTATACTCCTTCTGTCCCACTTCAAGTGTCATAACTTTTTTTGGCACGATAATTTAGAAAAAAATTAATTGGATTATTAAGTTGTGTATTGTAGAATTGAAAAAGTGATATGAACCCTAAAAATTCTCACTCTTTATAATTATTTTTGTTTATAAAGAGAAACAAAATATTTAAAATTGAATAACTCAGCAAATAAAAGAAGACAGTTGAAATGAGATATAGGAGGTACGTATTAGGTTCAGGCCCTTTGCTCTTCTTCTTTTTCCCTATTTTTGTAATTTGCTTATTTGTGGACCCTAGTACGGACTGGCCCACCCAATAAGGTAAGGAAACGGCCCACCTCACTGTAGAAAATGATCAAGTAATTAGGCCACTATTTTTGGACGTTTATTGGAGAATTGGATCCAATAAGGAGGCAACAACTGATCCAAAAAATCCGGAATTTGCACGTTATGGGTGTGGATTACGTTTGTCGTTTTTTCGATCCATTATTATAATTATTTATAAAAACTTGTGTGCGACCATTCCACAATGAGGCGGATTAAGATTTGAAATAATTTTTTCATTTTTAGAGATACAAGATTTGATATCAAATTACTTCGTTCGTCCACAAAAAAAACTTTCTAATTTTTATTTCCAACATTCATAAAAGAACTTCATATTTATTTTTGGACTATACTCCATCACTTATTTTTCACTTTTCACTACTCACAATACTAATTACAATATTTTTTCATCACTCCCCATACACTCAACAACCTTTTCTCCATTCTTAATAAATTCAATAACTTTTTTTTTTTAAATTTGTGTCACTTCCTTATAGAAAGTTCTTTCGTAGACGAAAAGAGTAATAGTCAATAATAAATGTATAATTATAAATATTAATAATATGTACATGAATTCCATAGATTATTGAGTTGATACACTGAGGGCATGGCTGGTATGCATGAATGGAATAGGAATGGAATAATGCTTCCTGCGTTCATTCCCAATCCTATGGTTGGTACTATTTTTATAATGGGAATCACCATATAGGATTAGCCATTCCTCTCGTCCCCCTGGTATTATGCATTCCTACGGATATGAGATTAGTATATAATAAAAGTTTATTTGTTTAATTAAATAATTAATAATATTAATAAATAATAGTAAAATAATTTAATATTATTAATATAATAAATAATAATAATTGCAAAAATAATAAAATAATATTATAAAATTAATAATAATAATAATAATAGTAAAAAATAATAAAATAATTTTAATAATAATAATAATAATAAATAAATAAATAATATTACTAATATAATAAATAATAATTGTAAAAATAATAAAACAACTTTGGAAATAATATAATATAATAAAATTAATAATAATAATAATAAATAATATTAATAGTAAAATAATAAATGATAATAATAGTAAAACAATGATAAAAAAAATATATAAATAAATAATATTATTAATAATAACAATAATAAATGAAAGTAACAACAACAACAACAACAACAACAACAACAACAACAACAACAACAACAATAAGAATAATAATAATAATAATAATAATAATAATAATAATAATAATAATAATAATAATAATAATAATAATAATAATAATATTATTATTATTATTATTATTATTATTATTATTATTATTGTGTTAATTTTATTGCATTTCTAATTTTCTATCCATTCATTCCTTGTAAATACCAACCATAGGAATCCTATATTTAATTCCATTCCATTCTCATTATCATTTTATTCCAAAATCCATTCCATTCCTTTCTAATTCCATTCCAGGATACCAACCATCACCTGAGTGTTTTTTCTTGGTGATTGGGAGTCGTGATTTTTATCTTGGTCTCACTTTTACCATTAAATTATACTTTTGGTAATATTCCTTCCATTCCATTTTAATTGATCATGACTTTATTTTATTTAGACATCTTATTTTAATAGATTACTATTTAAAATAATAATTAAATATATAACAAACACTCCAACATAATTCATTATTTACATCACATATTATTATTGATTATAAACAATTATTCCACCTCATCCGTAATTAGTTCATTAATTATAGCCCAACTATCACACACCAACCCATAAAATTTTTCACTCTTGCTTTACTTATTGAAATTATTTTTTCTCTCTTACTTGTTTCGAAAATTATACCTTTAAAAAGATTAGGGTAAATTGCAAAATAACACACTATGTTTGACTCATTTTTCAATTTCAACATCATTTTATTGTTGCAAATAAATATTATTTTTAATTTTTTCAATTGAGGCTTCGACATAAATTTCAGGCAGTCGAAAAGGTTACATGGTATCTCGTTGCAAGTAGGAAAATAATGTAAAATTGAAAATTACATTGTGAAAGTTAAATGGAGAAAAGAAAACGCTGATAATGAGATGTCATGTCATCTTTCTGACTGCCTGAATTAACTCGAAACCCCAATTACAAAAATTAAAAAGAATTCGTATATATTTGCAATGATTTAAAAGTGGTGTTGGAATTGAAAAATAGGTCAAAATCTGTGCCTTTATTTTGTAATTTATCCAAAAAGTTGCTTGTTTCTTACTATGTGTGCCGAGACCTTGAGCCATATTGAAATATGACATAATATATATATTTTATTTATTATAGATTGAAGGTAGAACCTATCAAGTCGAAGCTAAAAAATTCATATGGTCGATTCCATAATATAAGTATCATATGAATGAAATTAAAATGCGTTGTCGTTTTTAACATAAAATAGGAGCTTCAACACTTCAGCTCCAAATAGATAATATTATTCTTCTATGTAATCTATTTTCCGTATCCCATTCTAGTCCGGAAACACCCAGTGCTACTGCTGACCACACTGAGAAATTTGATGAGATAATATTCGACTCGACTATATATATTTCTAAGACCATGATTAATGAACCCTTTATAATTATTATGGGCCGGCCTTATCAATGTGGGAGCCCTTTACAACAATTGGGCCGACAAAAAAATAAAATTCTAGCACTTTAGCGAAAATCAGCAAAAACTTGATTAAATTTAAATAATAATTGAAAGAAAAGAAGCCAAAAAAGGAAAAGGAGCTGTAGATTGATATGTCTGCTAGCGAACGAAACTCACCGCCGCCGACAACCGTCTTCCACGGCTGCGATCGGCTCTACCGTGCACTAGCCGATTGCCACCGCCGGATCGCAGCGGGGCCGACGCGCGAGGCGGCGTGCCGCCACCTCAATCGCTCTCTGGCCGAGTGCATGGTGGCGGTGGCCTGTCCGGAGGAGTCCGACGCCGTCCGCACCCTTTGCTCCAGCGGCGGAACCGCCATTAAGCGGCGCCAGTGCGACCGAGCAAAACTCTCTCTCTCCGTCTGCCTGTCCAGTCATCAAGCGGAATTGTGAAAATCTCAAAGATCAAGAGCTCCCCGGTTTCCAATTTGATATGTTTGTTATATGTATGTATACGCAAGATTATGTATGTAGGATCTAGGGTTTCGAATCCTGTAGCATTTTTCGGAAAAGATTTCAGCCATCAGTCGCAATCTGAATTTATGCTCTTGTGATTTTTTAGTAAACATTGAGCTTAATTTCAAGATTGAAGCTTTTGAGGAATAGCAATTGATAGCTGATCCGAATGCATATATTTTCTCTCCAATTCATTGATTTTGCTATCTATTGTGGAGTGTATACGACAACTCGAAATGAGTGTCTCAAAATTTAAATGGATCATTTGAATCTCGAAATGACTGCGTCCAAATTCAAATCATTTGAGTGGGACAAACAAATAAGTGAATCCAGCAACAACAAGTTTAGCAGCCAGAAAAACAAAAAAACTTTTCAATCGGAAATGGACAAGCAAATGAGTGAAAACATTACACCATTCATTTCCAAAACAAGAACACAAACGAGTATTATTACAAGAGTTCCCTACTTAGTGAACACAAACGAGTATTAGTTAGTGAAGCTGTCTCTGTCATGTGGAGCCGAGTAGTCGACATTGGGGCCTTGAGGAAGAATCCCGAAGGGATTGATGCTGGGGTGGCTGCCGTAGTAATGCTTCTTGATGTGCTCCATGTTCACAGTGCTGCTAACTCCGGGGATCTGGAAAATGTCCTTGCAGTAGTTGAACATGTTGGGATACTCGCGTACTAACTTCTTGTTACATTTGAAGTGAACTGCGTAAACCTCATCAAATCTTATGAGGGTGACGAACAAGCGTACATCTGCTTCACTCACTGTGTCGCCACATAAATACCGTTGCTTGCTCAGAGACTCTTCACATTTGTCCAGAGCCTCGTATAACTTGGTTACAGCCTGCAACGGCAACGGCAAAGGAAAGCATAGTTTCAGTATGGAGCAAGCAACCAATCGAGCAAACATACCATTCATGACTGTATACCTCATCGTAGGGTTCCTGTTTCTTTGCAAATCCACATCTATAGACGCCGTTGTTGATCCCATCATACACCCAATCATTTACTTCGTTGATCTGGGCTTGCAAGTGGGGAGGGTAAAGGTCCAACGCTGCATTCTCAGCAATATCGTTGAATTCTGTGTTAAACATGCGGATGATCTCTGCGCTCTCGTTGCTCACAATTGTTTTGAGTTTCTTATCCCAAAGAACCTACCAGAAATGCACAAACCATTAGAATAATGGCATACTTCAAGATATAATCTTTACTATCCGAAACAGCACATACCGGAACTGTATACTTCCCCGAGTAATTTGAACTTGCAATCTCGTACAATTCTCTTATGCTCTTCGCTCCATTTAGAGTGTCGGGCTCTGCACCGGGCTCCTCTTCATTGGAGGCAGGAAAGATCCATCCCATGTGTTCATCGGTGTCCTTTGTTCTTCCCCATATCGGCTTGCATGACTGATACAGAAAAGAAAATTAGTATAAACAAAAGATCAAATTCTGTATGTCAAATCACATTCTGTTACTTACACTAAAACTTATTGCTTTGTCGAGCCCTTTGATCTTGAGGTACGTGATGCACCTCGAAGCCCAAGGACAAGCATACGACACATACAAATGATACCTCCCGGCTTCAGCAGGGAATCGAGAGTCGGGGTCCCTTGAAATGAAACTACGAAAAGTTGAAGGAGTCCTAATGAAAGCACCGGTTGCTGACAACTCATCCAGGGCAGAACGCGCCATTTTCAATGATGAGCTGAATCTGCTGATATTAACCAAAGCTCAAACATTAGCAGTTCAGTTCTTCCTTTTTTCCTATAACCCCACATGTTTTAGACGAGAAACTCGCAACTGATACATATTCACTAATCCCAGTTTCCAATAAAATCCTACTTTATGTATCAAAAATAAATCATCTTGTCACAGAAACAAATAGAATCAAGAAAACTAACACCAAGTATACATAGATTTGCACCAAAAACCATTATATTCTAAATGTGTTTATGCATCAAGATCCGTTAGTTATATCACCACATCATTATCTACAAAGTTGACTTTGTAAGCAAATCATACAACACATCATCAAAACTCAAATATTAGCAGTTCTTCGACACTTGCTAGAGGAGAAACTCACAACTGCTACGCTCTCTAATCCTTTGCAATAAATCCCCCATGTGTGTAGTATAGTTGGATTGAAAAGATATCATCTTATCAGTAGAATACAAGAATCTACTGAACATCAAAACCTGCAACTTGTTATATGCATCAACATCTGTCAACTACCTCAGTATTACAAGGTTGACTTCATTAGCAAATCACACAGCATCTTTCTAATTCTTTACTCTTTGCTTTCAGACATCCTACGATCTCCCAACAACCGCCACCCAAAAAGAATTCTTACATTGTAAGGGAAATATATCTTATGATTGAAGCCCATCCAAATAAAAGAGCAACATCACTAACTTCATCTTGAAGAAATAATGCAACGCTCTCACCAAATATCAATCACTTCTAGAATTAGAAACACACATACAGAACTACTGAATTATCAAGAATTAACGAACATATATCAACGTTATAAGACGGAAATAGGCAGTGATTCGAATGTACAAGTACCTTGGAACAGAGCTGTTGAAGATTATAAGGGATTTTCTCTCTAGATTTCTTGATTCTGATCGAAGTAGATAGTTTTGTAGGTGGAGTTGGGGTCTTAAAACGGGAAATGATTTTAAAAGAATCATTACAAAAGTTCTCTTCTTTCTTATCTTTTTCCCAAGCAGCCACCGCACTTATTATAGAGTTTTATATTTTATTAGTCGAAGAAAATTAAAATTCGTTGGACTTTTCAAAAATATATAGATGTGTCCCAAGGGACACCAAGCGGTGCAAATTTCTATATATGAACAATGAAGTTTAGGGTTTAAACTCAACCGCTCTCTCTTTAATCACAAAAAAAAAAAAATTATTCTATTTATATATTAATACACAATAAATCAATATATATTACTTATAATATATCAAGTTATTTGTTTATTCTATCATGTATGGTCTATTACTTTCATTTAATATAAACTTTATTATCCATTAAAGTGTGTCTCTTTGTTTACTTTAACACTACTTTAAGGTGAGCTCATTTTTCTAAATTAATTGTATTTGAATAATTAGTAGTGTGATAAGTGTAATAAATCCACTTGAAGAACCTACACTTATCAAATCAAACTATAACTCAATGTATAGAAATTCGATGGGAATCTCTTTATATCGTGATTTATAATTATTTTACATTGTTTTTATAAGTATAGCATATGAACCAATCTTTATATGAATTATTTTTTAATTAATTTAATTTGATTAAATTAATTTGATTGTACAATTTAAATGATACTAATCTCAACCACTTCCCAATTAAATATCAATTTTTGGTTGAAAAAATAGAAATATTATTTTGTATATAAATTTTTATTGGGAAAAAAATGCAAATAGGCCCTTGAAGTAGTAGCCATTATAGCGTATAGCTCCCTTTACTCATTGTGTGTGCAAATAGGCCCCTGAAGTCTTAAAAATCGCTCAATTAAACCCCTCTGATCAAATGTTGTTTACTTCCGTTAGTCAACCTTTTTTTTTATTTTTTTAATTAAATGTGGGGCCCAGCTTCACCATTCTCTCAATCTCTCTCCCGGACAGCCTCCCCCTCTCGCTGGAACAAGGATTCTTCTTCCCCGTCGGCTAGACGGCCCATCTCCAGTGCCCCTCGCCTCTCACCTCATCCCTCTTTTCTTCTTTCCATTTCTTTCTCTCTCACGCCAATCGTCGTTTTCTTTCTTTCTCTCTTTAGCACGGAGTATCACATATTGAAGTCGTACTTTGTGCCTGAATTGTTGTACTCTTGAGTAAAATTAGACAAAATAATTTACTTTCTAATCAAATAGGAAACGAGAAAGAAAGGGGGGAGAGAGAGAGAGAGAGAGAGTGAGGAGAGAAGTGGAGCGCAATCAGATAGAAAAACAAAGAAAATGGGTCTTCAATTTTTTGATTCAGGAAATTTTCTGTGGGGAAGATAAAGAGTAAAATAGAGAAATGTGAAGCAAAGATTTTTGAAGGGATAGGAAGCAATGGCAGGAGAAACTACATGGGTTTTAGAGGAGAAGTGTGAAGAGAAAACGAAGAAAGAAAAATAAAGCTGAGAGTGTTATTGCTGTGATGATAATTTTTTTTTTCTTCCTGAATCTAAATTGTGGGAGCTCCAATAAGGTCATCCCATTAATATTCTGGTTTGTGTGAGCTCATTTTTTTCTTCAAGTCTGAATCTTTGCGTTCTTTTGATTCATTATTTTTCCAGTTCAATTTTGAGCATAAAAATTTGAACTTAAAGTTGGAAATTCAAGCTTGAATCTTCGATTGAGGGAGTGGCATTTTGTGTATGGTGAGAGGCGAGGGGCGAAGGCGATACGCCAGCGGCGATTTCGCCGGAGATGGGCTGACTGACCGACGGGGAAGAGGAATCCTTGTTCCTGCGAGAGGGGGAGGCTGTCCGGGAAAGAGATTGAGAGAATGGTGAAGGTGGCCCCGCATTTAATTAAAAAAAATTTAAAAAAGGTTGACTAACGAAAGTAAACGGCGTTTGATCAGAGGGATTTAATTGAGCGATTTTTAAGACTTCGGGGGCCTATTTGCACACATAGTGAGTAAGGGGAGCTATACGCTATCGGGGCTACTACTTCAAGGGCCTATTTGCACATTTTTCCTATTTTTATTTGATGAACTATCATAAAAAGTCAACATAGGATTATAGAGTTTAAAAAAATAAGAAGAAATAAAATTAAAAATTTGATGTATAATATGATGGAGGATTGGTAAGCCTCATTTGTTGTTAATCGTGTATAAAAAAGATTGGGTTAAGGTATAAATTCACCTCTAAACTAGACACCCTAGATCGTATACATCTCATTCTCGACCTTGGCCCAAATACACCCCCATAATCCATAAAAAGGGTGCATTTAAGCCCAACAAATTAACAACCGTTTCTTGTCGTTAATTTGCTGGGTTTAAATGCACCCTTTTTATGGACTTTGGGGGTGTATTTGAGCCAAGGTCGAGAATGGGGGATGATGAAGCAAAAAATATCACCCAATTATAAAATGATAAACAAGACACGGATTTACGTGGTTCGGTCATCAAGACCTACATCCACGGGAGTTCTTCGGGTTTTTCACTATATCGAGAGTGTTTACATATTACAAGTGAAGAACAAGCAAATGAATGAATCCCACCCTTTAATACACATATGGGCCCTATTTATAGAAAAATGATAAATTTAAGGCCTTGGGGCCCTTTAGGCC